>NC_057876.1:28503227-28803227 GCF_019740435.1 Gambusia affinis
TTCAAATAACATTAGATTTTAATGTTCAGTAAAAATGTTTGGAAATTGAAAAGTAATTTATCATATCAGAAATACAAATGTGCATTTTTTTTTTTGGTAGGGGAAAACTGAACAAGATCAATTAATCAAATAATTATTGTTCAACTTAAAATAAATAAGTACAATTTCTGTTAACATGTGTGCTCTAACTTTCCATTTGTTTACCATTCAGTGCAAAACAGCTAACTTGTAATAAATCTTAATTTGAAGGTTTTGCTGTTACTGTTGTAGCGCAGGCTCTGGTGAATGAACAGGAATAATGCTCTTCTGAAGAACCACAACAAGAAGTGTTTTGATTTAAAGGTCTTGTTGTAAAAATGCCAGATGAAGATCACAACCTCAAGGTGAGCTACATTTATTTTGATTTAACTCAGGGCTCAGATTGAGACATCCAGAAGAATATTATTATGAAGTAACCACGGGAACAGATTACGATGAGCCATTATTAACTACTAAAAGTGGCTGACGACTTTTGTAACTATTATTTATATTGTTACTGTGTTTTGCTTTCTGTAATGGGCTTGGACCCCGTTGATAACTGCTTGGAGTTCCAGCTTGTTTTTGTTGTTTGTTTTACAAAAACAAGTCTCCAGTAAATCAGATTTTGGATCTCATTGGAACAACCTGTATAAGTAAAGGTTCAATAAAAAAGAAACAAATGAAATACTATTCAGTCTGCATGTTGTTGGTTATTAAAAAAACACGCTTTTTCATATGTGCATACTATGTCGAAGCTGAGGTTTGAACATCTAGATTGTTCATTAGACTTGAGTCCCAGTTCACAAGTCTTAGTCAATTATCCGATAGTTAGAGTTTGAGTCAAAGTTTAGTCAAAGTCTAAAATTCAACTCTCTATCCCAGTATTGAGAATTGATGATTCTCGTTGTTTTTATCTTGTGATTATCATAGTAGCCAGAGTGGAAATATGGCCCAAATGAGGGCCAAACATTTTGACGTGGCAAAAATCTTTTATTTAGAAGTGAGAACAAACTTGTATTTTACTGGTAAATAAAAAATAAAGTACAGTCAGATGTCAAGAATCCTCCATGAATTCTTTTCTAGCAGAAGTTTCCACTTGTTTCCTGTACAATAATTTATGACAGACTGGCAAACTGAACAAAGAGTGTGTATTATTTCACCTTGAAGTTGGAAAGATTGGGACTGTGATATCAGTTCCTGAACACCTGATAACGTCACTGTTTAGGGACTGAATGCAGAGATTAATGAGGTGAGTCATCTTTAATCATTTTAACAAATCCTCACTGTTGTAGGGAAATCCACATTTCTGTATTATATTTACTTATAAATTTTTATTGGTCAGATTTTTATTTTTCTTCTGTAAGAAGAAAATCATCATAATGAATTGGAATAAAGACTGGAAAACACAACTCTGTGTTTGATTAACTTTATATTTTGTTTCTTAGTAATAATGTTTCTGAAGTAAATTGGCTTTTTAATAATATTCAACTTTATTGAATGTGTCTCTATTTTAGATAAAATGTGAGAAATTAAAACACGTTCATGTGTGAGCCTCGTAACATGAATAACAAATTATTTCATTTTATAGAGTATTTATTGGGGATGTGAAAATTGTGCATTCTGTGGGTTTGTGCTTTGAAGTTTTAAATAAAACTACATGAGCATAATTTATACTGAACTTTTAGTATTGGGGTGTTTCTGCTGGAATAAGTTGCTGTCTATCTTGGATAGCACACTCTTTTTCTAAATAGTGTTTGAAAAAAAAATTAATTGCAAGATTTTCCTTTTTGCCTGTTCCAGGGATACTCTAAGGACTTGACCATTTTCCTTAGACTTTTTGTCAACAAAATGCTCCGTATTTCGCCATTAAAAGGCAATCAAAAGGCAAATGTTCCAGCCTTGAACCCATGAAGTGAAATATTGAGAAGGGAAGGATTGGAAACAGCTTGGAGGTTAAATTGAATTAGATCTGTAGAGATGACACCCTCTCCCAGCAAGAAATGCAAAACATGTGAATGTGAAGCACATAACTTTTTTTCTTCTTTCTCTTCATGTATGCTGAGTCTTTTTAGTGTACTGTAAGATGTGTCAGACATATAACTCATGTGAGTGAGGATGAGAAACAGCCGTCAGCAGCTCCTTTAGTTAGAAAAAACCTCCGGGTGTAGAGTGAGTCGTACAGCTGTCCTTAAACTGTGTGTCAGCTTTTAATTTGGCTGGACTAATTACCTCCTGCATTGACGCTGCTTTCATCAACAAAACACATAAGAAATGTACTAGATTTAGTCATAACTTAGCAACTGATGATGTTGACCACAATTCCTCTGAGTTTATGACAAAATACTCAAAAAATCTGCTTAGAGTTTAAGTTCCCGCCACATAATCTACATGTACAGACTTCAGTGAGAAATCTATACAGTGCAGATACAACTTGAAACTGCTTTGAAAAGTGCTGTAATTTCCAATCTGTAAAATGACTTGGAAGTATGGCAATCATTTTTTCCATGCGACAGCGTCTTGGATTAAAATAATAATCAAGCATCAAATCTGAAAGTCAAACTAAGTGGTGTTTTCTCGACACGCAGCTTGTAGACGGTGTTATCATGTTTCACATCAGGCCCAAACTGCTCCGTCACTGTTTTCATAGACACACAATCTCCACCGCTGCTCATTTTTACCCTCCGCGAGAAACTTTGGTGGAGTTCCCCGTAGCAGGATTTAAAGTTGACATGCCAGAATCACAGAAGGCAGTAATGTTGGAAAGAGTCGGCGCCCCTGGCTCCTGATGGGATGGTGTTGGTTCTATGACTGGTCAGAGCAGAAAATAAGCTTTCAAAACGTTCATTTTGTTGAGAGTGTGCAGACGCAAAGCATGACAGAGGGATCAAGTAACACGAATCTGCTTTATTGTAGATCAAAATACCATTTATCATCTATATGTATAAATATATGATTATTTTAGGTGTTTCAATATATGCTACTATTTTTCTGTACAATGTTTAATTTACAGCTTAAATCGGGAGCTGGAGGAGAAACTGTGGCTCTTACTTTGGCTTTTTCACTTTGTCTGAAATCTTTATTTCCTGAGACAAAACAAATCTGATGAGTGCGGCTTGCATTTTTAATCATTTTTTTTCTTTGCAAAATAAACTAAGCTGGATCAGAGCAGGGAGAACAAACTGTGGATATAAGAATGATATACTGCCTCCTATGGGCCTGGCATGCACACTACATTGTTTCCATTACTGTTGGTTTCATCTGCATGCAGAGCATTTTTATTCTGCTGTTGTGTAAATGCCTCTTTTTGCAAATGCAATGAAATCATTTTTGGAAACGTTGTTGTGTAATCAGAACCTTAACTGAGCTACACACAGCCGGGCCCTGACTACAAATCAATGCACTGGATGCTATTTAAATTAAAGTTGACTCAATAACTTACACTTTTTAAATTTGTGAAAACTCCAAGAAGTATGAATACTTTTACAAGGCACTGTATCAAGGCATTGGAAACCATAAATGAATAATTTGGGGCATTTATCATCTTTCTGCAGCATTTACTTGTGCTTGTCCCAATCAGTAGTTCCTTTAGTCTTGAACAACTATTCCAGTAAGTTAATGTGATTGCTTATCACCAATTAATTAATTGAACTGATGATTTATTAAATGGTTTGAATTGAAAAAAAATGTAGGCTTTGGTTTTTCTCTCCAGTTTGTAATACGAGGTAAAAATGAAACTTGGTTTGTCTCTAACTGTCCATTTGTCCAATCTGTGTCTGGAACCTGGTCAGGATGGTGGGGGGGATTTTACAACACTTACAAGGCACATGCTGTACAGCGATGATGGGTTTGAAACAAGGTTATCCATCACCGGTGTTCCTCAGTCCAAGGGCCCCTGGCCAATACCACATCCATTATCAGGTTGAGGGAATACAACCGGGAAAATAAAGGGGTGGGTGGTAGTGGGTTTGGGATGGGGGTGGAGTGTCCACATGAGACTGCATTAAAATCATAAGGACAGATGTGAGAGGCTGACTGAGCTACACATCATATTTTTAATAGAATCCAAGCACTGGAGTGTCTTCTTGTGGAGGAAAAACAGTGTACGAAAACACAGATTAAAGATTTAACCAGATGAATAATACTAGAACTGTGTCATTAAAACATTTTGGGTTTTGGACTAAACTGTGTAGATGAAGTATTTAGAGCTATGGAAATGCATGCCAAGCAGCAGAAACTCCAGCATAATAAAAGCTCTTTTCCTCTGCAACACGAAGAGAGGAAAAATCCCACCGCGAGTCGGCCAAAAACGCTTTTTTATATCGTAAATGAAGGAGAAGACTGTGGCTTTTAAAGCAAACCGTTCTGATAGTTAACACAGAACCACTTTAAAGGCCAGCTGCAGGAGTGACGTGAATAATAGCGTTTAATTTGTCTAATCTTAGCAGGAGCCGTGGGTGGCTGAGGTTGGGGGGCACGAGGGGCTGAGGGGTTCCTGGTACCCTTATGGCACATGAAGAGATCTGCTTCCACCACAACAGGGTGTAAATGCCCCAAATTATCATTCAGCTTTGTTGCTGCTGCTGGTTTATGTTGTGTGCGTGGGTGTGTGTGTGTGTGTGTGTGTAAGCTGATAACACGTGTGTTCACATGATGCACGCTTGGATTTCTGTGGAAAACTTCAGGACTGGCATGTGCCAAGAAGTTGATTGAGGAGATGATTTTGGCGGCTGTAATTTGCCCAAGTGCTGAAAAATGTCAGTAAATAAATAATTCAAGGAACTTCACTGATGCAGCCTGGAAAGTATTTACAAGGGCAAGCTCCCCTGAACTCATCCGCCGCGCCAGAGAAACTCTCGTGGCCACATTATTAGGCTCCATGTATGGTAAGCCTTCTTAAAAATGTCAATAAAATTGTCTCCTTTTGGAAGTGTTTTGGAGCGTGCCATCGCTCCTCCAGAGTGGTTTAAAAATACAAAATAATGCAGACATCAACAGTTTCATGAGTAATCATCAGCCAAGGCTTGTGGTTCATACTCAGCTATATTTCCTGTCTTCTCTCGGTCGTACATGAGGCTTCTGGTTCCCAGACAAAAGACCCCAAAATAAAAAGAAAAAATGATCAAACTTACCCTGAAGTTACCGTGAAATAAAAACATTTTAAATTGCTAACATAGCTGTAATATCTATATCCTAATATAGTTATTAGAATATTATCAACATGTTGTGATTAACCTTGACATACACTCTTGTATTGTTACATTAACAAGAAGAACGGACAACCAACTCTCCACCAATCAGCAATCTCTCATGACTTCAGCTAAAAAAATTAAAGACAAAACAGCGATAAAAAGGAAAATAATGGAGAAAAGGAGAAGTTAAAAATTAAAATTTTAGGGAAAAGGAAATGTGGAAAAAATAAATAATTTTCTATATTTTTCCTTTGGCGAGATCAACATTTTTTTTCTCTTGTGCTAGCTGGATTTAGCTTTTTGGAAAATAATAAAATATTTTAAAATGAAAACAAAAAAGGAGGAAATTCTTGAAATTACCATAAAAAACATTAAAAAAGCCTTTTTTATATGATGATGTGAAAATAGCACTGCTGCCTTTTGTAGGATTAAAACAAGTTTTAAATTTTGTCCAGTTTTAGTTTTTCGTGGTTAAACTCTCAGGCATCTCCTCTCTGTCCGGGTTTGTGTTGGAACAGGAGAGATGTTGTCCTATTTCCTACAAGCAGCTCTATATCTCCATACTGTGTTGTTTTAGTCCCTCTGTACGCATCATAATTACGTGACAAAGCTAATATGTCCCGCTCTGAAATGTAAACTTGTGTCATCAAATACATGGATAAGATTTCAGATCGGCTTCAACTAAAAAGAGATAAATGTCTTTCAAGTGTTAAATGATAAACATGAATGTCTCCTTCAGCTCCAACTAAAACAAATCCTGGTCCGATGTTTGTGGGAGGAGAAGCCACATACTTTGTCTGTGTGTAGATCTCACCTAAATTAAATCATGTGGTCACCAAAGAGCCCCCCCCAGCCCCAGGACCCCACCCCTCGTCTCTCATTGACCTTCTAGGCGCTCATTGTCCAAAAGTGAGACTTGATTACAGGCCTAAGCCCTTCGAAGGTTCGCCTCAGTGGCCACAGCTGATCTTTTATACTAATTTCGGATTAATGCGGGGTCTGCAACACTGCGTAAACACAGCCACTGAGAAGGCCCCTGCCACACAGAGCTAAACATTAATCCTCCTTAATGCTGAGAGTCAACTTCCAGTCCTTATCAGAATTTGTCTTAATCTCTGCCTAGGCTGTACAAAACTCCACTGCTCAATAAGTAAAATGTACACCACCAAACAACAAATGAGACGAGGAACTGTGCTGGAATTCACAAAGCAGCATGGAAGGAGGAAAAGAGAAGCCCAGCTTACCTTAGAGACGTTTAATTAACTGCTTTCCAGATTCTGATGGCAGAAAAAGGAAGACAGCGATTACTTCATGTTTTCTCAGAATTGCTGCAGCAGTTTTTAGTTGATCCTTCCTTGATTTCAGCCACTAGCTTGTTTCCCTGCTCTCCCACTCTCGTTCGTATTTTTGTCTCCCATGCCGTTTTGGATCCGCTGATGTGTGGGTTCTGACCGTGTGGGTCCGGGTAGTCCCTGTCTAGTCGAGCGCCCGTCTGTAGAGTGAGGCTGCTTGTCTGTAATTTTCTGAATGTGAGATATGTGATGTATTATTTCAGCAAATATCTGGGCTTGGTTCAGGCGCGTTTTGAAATCTGGGATTTATGACTGGATCTTTTTTTTGTATCATAACCTCCATTATATACACAGATTAGTGGCGCAACCTTAAAAATGTTCCCTTTCTTTTTTTATTCCTTTTGCTTCTTAATACATCAGGGACAACAAATACAGAATTTGATCATTTTTAGTGGTTTCACCCCCCACTGACCATAACCAAAGTTTGTTTTTGTTTCATATCAAATGTTCTGCTTTAGAAATAAAAAACAGAAAATGCATTCAACAGAGTGTAAAGTTGTGACTGCTAAACACAGTTTAGCTGAATTTGCAAAGCAAAATAAAACCTATTTTAAAATATTGGAGTTTTTTCTTGCTTGCTGATCCTTTAGAAAACGAGCAGCGAAGCTGAGAAACCAGAAGGAACAAGTCGACTAATCTCTGAGCCGCTCGGCCCAACCAACGCTGAAGAACGACATGTGGACTGTGGAGGAGTTGTGTGTTCGCGGACCTGACCTTGTTCATGTTAAGCTGGCAAATGTAAATACAGTCTGCTAGGGAATAGGAGGCCGTGTGATCATGAAGTTAGAAAGTAAATGCCAAAGTGAAGCATAAGCTTTAATAAAACAGAGAGGCATGGGAGGCAGATGTCGATCGTTACACACATTTACATCACCATGCAGAAGCATTTATACTCCTCTACATTATGTGCATGTTGTTGTATCACGGCAACAAACTTATTGTGATTTTGTGTGATACACCAAAACAAAACAGATGACTGTGAAAGTGAAAAAAATAAATAAAATTAAATTAAATAAAGAGTGAGAATGGTAACTACTTAGCCCCCATTTTTTGATTTCCTTTAATAAAAATAATGTTCAAGGTTCATCAGGTCAGGGAGATCTTTGTAAAGACGTTTAAAACAGGTTTAAGTTCAACAACATTCTAAGCCTTGAAAATCTCACAGAGTTCTGATGAATCCATCATCTGAACCTGGAGACCGACCAGAATCTGAACATCCTCCTAAACTAACAGGCTGGGAGAGCAATAATCACAGAAGACCATGGTTACTCAAGAGGAGCAGCAGAGATCTGCTGCTCAGGTGGAAGGATCTCCAGACAGGACAACTATTAGTTGTGCAATCTACAAAACTTTTTTTTTCTTTATTGTTTTTGTTGGGAAAAGTGTTTGTACTGAGCCCGATTCTGGTTCTGCTGGAGGTTTCTTCCTGTTCCAGGAGAGTTAGTCCTCTCCACTGTTACTGCATTCAGGAGTGAAGAAGTCAACCCAGCAATCTGCTGGGTTTCCTAAATACAAACTTTTTAAATTACTTAATGCAATGGTTGATAACCAGGATTAATTTGAATGGTATGTTTGATTGAACTGAAATAATTTTTTACATTTATTTTATTTTTTGTAAAGTGCTTCAAGACGACATTTGTTATATATAAATATATAAATATAAATAAATTAAATTTAATTAGTTTTTTTTGGTCTATATGCAAAATGCCATGCATGACACAACTCGTACCATGAAACATGGTGGTGTCAGCATCATGCTGCAGTGACAGGGAGGTTAATCACAGGACATTAATTAAATGTTTTTTAAATACAGAAAGATCCTGTAATAACTTTTCAAGTCTTTTTCCACCAGGACCAGAACAGCCAGAAATACAGTGAAGTGATTTAGATCAAAGCACATTCATGTGAAAATGTCCTAATCAAAGTCCAGACATAAATCCAAGTGAGAATCTTTGGCAGGACTTGGCAGTTGATGTTTACAAAGGCTTTTTGTCCAATCTGACTGAGCTTGAGCTTTTTAAGATTCATCAAAGTTTAATGTTGGAATCTGAGACAAAGAGTGTGAATACTTTTGGTACTAAGACTTTACCAAACCTGTCTAACTGATTTTTCCTGTCTACAGTACACACCGCCTTCAGGCTGAGATTCTATTGACTTTTCTTCGTCTCTCTTCGGCCACACGCTGCTCTGCAAAACAAAATTATCCCACGCTGAGGTTTTGGGCCAGAGCTTTTAATTTAACGGTTGCATTTGGCACGAATCCCCATCACTCTGAAAATTCATCACTGTAAATTTTCTGTTTTCCTCCACATGAAGATTCATGTTGCTGCCCTGTAATTATGCTGGTGAGGAGATCAATGAACTATGAGGCTTCCTCTCCAAACTCGGGTCAATAACTTTAGTATTCTTTAGCGGGGTTCTGCACTGCCTCTAGTCTCTCTACATTATTCAATATCTTCTGAGGTTAACACTAGTCTTTTATGAGCTGTGAACTGACCACAAATGTACGAACTAGTCTGTCCCAAAGCACATCCCTTACCCCTCTTCCCGTTCGCTCTCAGCCAGTCTTCTTTAGGTCTATGGGAAAGGGCAAAAAAAGATGGAACAGCTTTAAAACAGAAAAATCCTTTAATGCAATTCCTGCGTTATCTAAAACACCTACATATCTGTCTCCAGTCTGCGGCCTTTGAAAGGATATTTGGGGCCTGGGATTGAAGGGGAAAATCTCCCTTCAGAAGCAGGACTAGGGATGAGTTATAGGCATCTAAGAGGCTGGAAATCTCTGGGGCCTGACCATGGCTTTAGCATGCAGCTCCAACCATGGCCGGAGTCTGGAGGAAAGCAACCCCCACTGGTCGTTCTTCGAACTAGAAACATAGAAAAGCATGAGAAGTTAGCGCTGATATTTGGAATTAAGCTGGATCAGGTTTTAGTTTCATACTTCTTGTTTTTCTTCTCAGTTGTTTTGCTGTAACTTTGCAAATTTCCCTGTTTGCCTACAGTTCTATACAAAAACATAAATACCAACTAAACTTTTTGCAGTTTGTGAGATTATAATTAATACCAATAATCGACATATTTTGGAGGGGAGTTGGATTATGTCACAGACAAACACAAATTAGTGAATAGTTATGAAGTAGTGAGAATAAGAATGCAATATATTTTACAAAATATTTATTTACAATACTTGAAGTTCATTTGATAACTCTGAAAGATATTTAGTGCAATAACCAATCAGTTGTACTGCTGGAATAAGAGTCTGTGGTGCCTCTGGAGCTCAGGTGGTAGGATCTGTTTACAGGATAATTAGTGAACAAAAGCTGTTTGTAAAAAGAAAATACATTTTAAAAAGCCATAGTTGAAAGAAAACCATAAGAAGTCCAACTTTTATTTTACATAATGTCACCACTAACATTTCAATAAAGAGGCTTTGCTCAGATGAGACCAAAAATATGACTTTTAGCATAAAGGCTGAGTAACTCGGCACATCACCCAGAACACAAAATCCCCACAAGGGAACATGGTAATGGCAGTATCATGCTGCGGGGACGCTTTTCTTCAGCAGGGACAGAAAAGCTGGTGAGAGTTGATGTGAAAATGGACTGAGCTAAATCCAGGATAATCTTGGAAGAAAACCTGGAGAACGATCCTGAACATCCAGCCAGAGACAAAGTGGACGGTTTAGATTGGTCTAGTCAAAGTCCAGGCCAGAAAAGGAGGCAATGAATATTTACAGACTTTCTCTGTCCAGTTTGACTGAACTTGGACAGTTTTGTAAAGAAAATGTCAGGATCTAGATTTAGAAGACCAGCTGCTGTAACTGCAGGTCTTATGAAGATTCAACAATTATTGACTCATCAAGGGTTGAAACAAAAGCATGCCACACTTGTCAGATTTGTATTTAAAAGAAGATTCTAGGGAAATTCTGTTTTCCTTCCACTACACCATTATGTTTGTCTGTCAATCAATCAATCAATCAATCAATCAATCAATCAATCAATCAATCAATCAATCAATCAATCAATCAATCAATCAATCAATCAATCAATCAATCAATCAATCAATCAATCAATCAATCAATCAATCAATCAATCAATCAATCACATTTTATCTGTATAGCACATTTCAACAGTGCTTTACATAAAATCAAACACAGAAACACAATGCAATATAGAATCAATAATCAAAACACAACATTAAGTCAAGTTCCATCAATAAATTTGTAATTGATTACGTTTCAAATACAATCCTAAACAGGTTGGTTTTTAGTGGAGTTTTCATCCATTAAGGGTTTACCTGTTACACTCCTACTGTGTTATATGGAACAAAATACCTGTTGCTATTTTTATTCCCACTCACAGTCACACAGTTTAAAACCATGTAAACAGCCTTTCAACGGGCTTCTGGCACCAGGTCCGTCCTCCTCTTTCACTGAATGTCAAGCAGGGACTCCACCGTCCCTCACGGATTTTGTGCAATTCTATGGTTCCTGTTAGTGTCTAGAATTTAGACAGGGTTAGGGTTAGGGTTAGGGTTAGGGTGAGGGTGAGGGTGAGGGCCATTACACGCAATGACCCTCAGTCACTCGCCGTTTTTCTTCAGGCACGAGGCTGTCACAGGTGTCTGCAACTTTTATAATCCAAAGAGTTATTTCCATCCTCAGTCAGGTGGAATAAAACTCATTTAGCCACAAACGTTTTGTGATCTTCTGGGAAAAAACAGAGAAATATTATAAGAATGTTATCACTGTTTTATTTCTGATTATAGGTTTGTAAATAAAGAGAAAGGTGAAAATTTGTAAATAAATGAATAAATTAATTAATTAAAATAGGAGACATTTAGTGTTTCTAACTTATAGATGCAAAAACATGGATCTATGTGGTGGAAATTCAATACGATTCTTCCATGAGAAAACAGGATTTAATACTGAATCCCGTATTTGTTAATGTATCCATAATTTACTAACCAATTAGTTGGTTCCCTATCATTTTCAGTCAGAGGTATGAAGAATCGTTGTAAAAGGTCCAGAGAGCCAGTTGTAGCTCCTGATCCTCAGGTTGCAGACGCTCGTCTATCACACAAAAAACAGAACAAAACGCAATAAATTTTATGGTTGTAAGATGACAACATGTGAAAAACTTCCTTGGGTAGGAATAGTTCTGCGAGGCGGAAAACATTATCAAGATGGGCTCCCATCCTAGTTTTAACTTCAGTCTATAAAATCGGGGATGTTCTGTGTTGCCCAGTGATCTGCTCCAGCACACAGCTCTGGTCAGAGCCAGTAAATTTTCTCGCAGGGGGATAAAGTTCACAAAGATAAAATCAAACAGATGTCAGACTGAGGGTGATGTCCTTGTGACCTATAAAAGTGCTCCCATCAAAGGGCTGAATCATTTGTTTTGAATTATTACACTCTTATCAAAAGGGACGGCAGCAGCCTGTTTGAGAAGGAATCTGATCTGTTTGTGTAAAAACACTGGCGGGAGATCTGCAGCTCAGAGGAACCCTGGGAAAAGAGTGAAGGCTGACAGGCCGAGGCAGCTGCCTGCCATGGCTCTGACTGACAGCCATCAGCTATCTTTGGACCTTGTTTGCTTTTGTTCGGAGGAGTCAAGTGCTGCATGTCTGGCACCTTGCTCTGCATGCAGTTTCTCATAAACCTCACCTGAACAGACAGTTTAAACAAACATGTTGTCATTTATATTGATCTATTTATGGTATTTAAGACCTGCAGGCCGGCCTGTTTCCTCTCTTGCAAATCCCCTTAATTTTCTTCTAATGAAATTTGCGATAAGATCAAAAGAAAACCAAGATTTTTCACAGATAAGTTTATTAAATGTTTCTACTGACCATTATTTGGCTCACACAGGACTTATTTAGTCTTACACTGGAGAAAGATTAGAGCCTTCGAGGTCAAATGTTCACTGAAAGTTCATGTTCAGCTGAAATTTCTGAGTTATCTTGAAAATCTTGTTTGAACCGATGAGATGGGTTAAGGTCAAGACAATAAAGACGATGCTTTTTAAGAAAGACACTCTGTAGCAGAAGCGATAAATATAAAACATCTGAAAGCACACCAACATGTGTGCAAAGTTTAAATATCCTGTAGTTGAAATTTTACAGAATTTACCGTAAACCAGTTTTTTTATTAGAACTCAAAAAAGTGAACTTTGAATATTTTACAGATGTGATGTACATGAGCCATTAACCTGACAACATCAACAACATGCCTAATATTACTGTACATAAAATGAACAAACATTTTAAGATATTTCTTAATGTCTTTTAACAACTAGACTCAAATATTTCTACTATTTTCTAAAGATTTTTTAAGGGTGAGGAGGAGTCACAGAGTGAGCTGTGAGAAAACCTCAGAGTTTTTCCTCCCATCAGGCTCTTCGTACTAAACCGTCTTATTGTTTCTCTGGCTCTTTGTTCAGGACGGCTCCCCTTCTGGAAGTTGAACCTTAACCCATCAACTCTCAGCCCAAACATGATGCTGCCACCACCATGCTCCACCATGCTCATGGTGTGTTCAGGGTGATGTGCAGTATTATTTTTCTTCTACATTAAACTGGCATACTGGTCAAATAATTCAAATTTGATGTTTTTAGGTCCAGTGACTTTCTCACAATGAGACCACATGTTTGGAGTTCACAGCTAAGAGTTTATATTTAAAATAAATTATACAGACATGCAGTGTGATTCTGAAAATAATTAGACTGCTGTGAATTTATGTCTAGGGAGTCATTGTAGAAGGACATTTTTCACTTGTTTCTCTGAATAATATCTTAGAAAATAAGGGTGACTAAAAGTTAAAAAGAAAATTAAGATGAAGGTCACCTGTAGATGTGTTAAATAGTAACACATTCATTGTCTTGATCACTGAAATCTGTCATCTTCTTCTGAAGTAACTCTAAAACTGCTTCACTAAATTTGCCATGAAAGTTTCTTGGGGGAAAAAATGTGAATCTGAATAGGAACGATCAATGTTTTCTTTCAGTAATTAAAGATTATAAAAAAGTTCACATGTGAACAGGACTCCCATCTGCAGACTTTATATTCCACATTGACATTTACCAAAGATCCGTGACTCTCCTCTGCACGACGAGCCGTCAACAGCTGCAAACCTCCTCATCTGCCAGAGGCGACAGACTCTAATGAATTGCTGAGGTTTGCTCCTGGAAGCTCTCCACCGCCGCTGCAGTTATTGATACAGTTGGATGGCTCTATTTTCTGCAGGGGTGAACGATGAGTGTGGCACGTTTACACACTGTATTTCCCCGTGTTTACCCTGAGGAAGGGAGCCTGATGGAATTCGTATTGACTCTCCAAATGTTTAACGAGCGAACAGCAACAGCAGCTGGTCGCCCGGCGCTGATGACATGACACGAGACACACGTGTGAGTCTCTACACGGAAACAACTCAACTGCCTGAGCTCAGGGAATATTCAGGGAACACTGCAAAAATAAGAAAATATCAATCTTTTTTTCCCTTTTGCTTTTGTGTTCACAGAAATCAGTGTTGAACTTTAAATTGTTCTAAAAAAATGTCAGGAAAACAAAACTGTCAATTCAGCTTCATTTAATTTGTATTTATTCATTACTGTTTGATTTATCGTTGATGTTTTTGAGTTAAGATAAATTATGTTGCACTATTATAAATTTAATTTACCAAAATTTATTTCTACTCAAAACTTCAGAATAATAAGAAAGAGAATTTCTTAGATTTTTGTTTTTAAGTTTCTTCAAATTCAGAAATCATAAAGTTAAATTCACTTTTACTTTCTTGATGTTTGAAGTCAAATCACACCAAACTGCTCTTGTTTTTGGTCAGTTAGAATGTCAGAGACTTTTTCACAAATGTCTTAAAAATCCAAAGTTTGCATACGTTCCTCCAGGATTTGACAGAACTTTTAAACTGATATCTTCACGATAGTTTGCTGGAGTTCTGGCCCATTCCCCCTGACAGAACCAGTGGAACTGGGTCAGGTTTGTTGGTCAAATCACCTTTTTAGATCTGCCCACAAATTCTCCACAGCTCAGAGCTTTGTGATGTCAACACAAAACATGAACTTTGTTGTAATTAAACCACTTTAGAGCCACTTTGGTTGGATTATGAGTACTGTCCACCTAGAAGACCCGTTTGGACCTGAACTTCACTACCTGGCTGAAATCCTTGCATGTTTTCAGATAATGTTCTTCTCTTATGATGCCATATTTTTTACCCCGCAGCATGTTCCTGCCACCTCCATACGTCACTGAATTCTCAGGGTGGAAAATGAATGTAGCAACGTTCTCTAAGGTCAAAGTTTCCCAGTTTAGATTTTAACAGTTTTCAAACTGTTTTTATGTTGGTCTTAGAGAAACGCCACCTGTTCATGGTTCAGTATTAGCAAATTGACCTATTTCTGCATTTCTCTGTGAAACATGTCACCAAATTATTTATTGGTGTTTTTGTCAAAGACCATATCTAAAATATTTTAAATAAAACAGTTTGGAAAGCTACACAATGCTGCTTGACATGTTGGCATTGTCCTGTAGTTCTGTGGTCTGATGAAGCGAAAAAATTCATTACAATTAATTAATAAAAAAATGTGGTTTGGAGAAACGTAAAGCACAAAGGGAACAATTTCAGCTGCACGTTTGGCTCAAAGACCGGCTGCTCCTCTGTATTAAAGCAGCAGAGACTGTGTCACCAGCCAATGTGTCGATCTTAAAGGGAAAACGGGCAGCCGCAGTCCACAAATGCTAACCCTGTCATCTGGCAGCAGATTTGCAAGAGAGATAAACAGAGATCCTGCTGGGGATCAAACCCAGCCTCCTTCTCTAACAGAGGATTTAGCCGGCAGAGACTAAAGGGGCTCGGGCAGAATTACTGTGTATGGAGAATGAATGAGTCGTCACATTTACCCTGTAAGTTACCTCCTTTTGTGCTTGAGCAGTGGTGAGCAGGATGGGACTAAAGATTATTTTTTATCTGGTGTCAGGTGAACATGCAAGTCTGCTTAGAGGGGAGGTGTGAAAATGACAACGACAGACTTAAAAAAAAATCACAGCGTCCGCAATGAGAAGTGAGGGTGAAGACCAGTAAGTGACCCCGATATGAGTTTGACCATTTATTACTGAAAACACTGAAAGTTTGAGATAAAACACGCAGGAAGAACAAACCAGCATAAACAGCGAAGGGATCCAGTGTTACCAGATCTGAAGAAAGAAATCCAAAATGTGTGCCTTGATACCATTATCTACTTTATTACCACTAAACAATTAGGACCTAATTTATGTTCCTCTGTCACTGCAACTTAAAACCCCAATAAACTACAAGCGAGACGGAGCATAAAGGCCCATGTGCTTCATATTTCTCAGTTCTCTTCATGACAGAGCACCAACCATTGGATCTGTTTGTAATGAAAACTTGATGGGCTTTCATGAAGGGCCACACTTATTAGTGCTATAAATAGACATTTAGATGAGCGTTGTGGCGGTGTTGGGTAGAGCTCCGTCAGCTGCGTATTTAATTCTGTTGACCAACCAAGTCAGACGCCAATAAAAACAAAGTTCATCTCCCAGCAGGAACTTTAGAAATGTCACAGACAGCCATTAAATAAAGACAGATATTACATTTAGATTTTAAATGATTTTCACCCAATCCAGAAGTTTGTTTCTAGTAAAAATGAGACAGGCATTTCTCAAAAAATGACAAAACATATCATTTACAATTCATTAACAAAATAGCATCCAAATGTATACTTTTACTAAATACCAGCAGGTATTTAGTAAAAGTAAATACCTGCTGGTCTTATAATTGCTGACACTTTTGCATGTTTCTGCTGGTATTTGAACTATTTTAATCTGTGGTGATGAGCTCTGACTCTTTGGTATTGGAAAACCTCCTTTCCATCACCCTAATGTTTAGCTCTGTTTCTGATTTAAGGACTTTTGCTAAACCTTTCCCATTTATTATTTTATTATTTTCTAAACTCTTTAGTACAATTACATGATTGTTTTATAACAGAATCTGCCAGCAGTAAGGTTTAGTAAATGTACTCTCTAATTTTCATTTATCTATAAGAAAACAACAATGGCAGTTCAAAAGTTTTACATCTGCATTAATTAGCACAATTTCAGTAATTATGAGAAAAAGCTGCTTTTGTTTTATTGCTGCTGCAATAATTATCAGGAACGACTTGACATTTGACATAATCGTGGATCAAAACTTTTCTGACCTGATCAGTTTGATATTATTGCAAAAATAAATATAAAAAAAACATAAATAGAAGTTAAGACAATCATTGTATTGCAACAAAGAGCCTGTTTGCAAAGTTAAAGTTTTAAAAATGTTATCCCTTCATTTATTTATGAACATATGGCTTGCTATAAATATAAATATATATATATATATATATATATATATATATATATATATATATATATATATATAAATATATATATATAAATATATAAATGAACTTATTTTCCTCATGCTCTAGCATTTACTTTTTAAGTTCTAGGTCAATTAAGATTATAAAAATAAGGTGTAATTTTGCAAAATGCCCGAACTCTTCCTGCGTAACATCCCCTCAACATGATGCTGCCACCTCCATGTATCATGGTTGTGTTGGTATTCTATAGTTTGCCAGACTCTCTATTTTTCTTCAAATGTAACAATTTCAGTTTCATCTAACCTCTGGACAAGGTTTTTGTCATTCAGTGGATTCTTTGGAGTTTTGGCTTCTTCCTTGCTGAGTGGACATGTTGATATGAGGCTCATTTCACTTTCTCTTCCATCTTCTGTCTTTAAAACGTCTTTAGCCTCTGGGGTTGTTACACACATTTCACACCTAAACCTGCTGATCTGTGAGACACAAACCAATCTCTTTCCTGACTCCTGAAGCATTAAAGTCTGACATAAAGTCAGATGTTTCAGCTGTTCCAGCAAAATAGAAAAATTAGTTTCAAGCAGCAGGGATCATATTTGTAAGACTTAAGAAACAACAAAGATAATTTCTAACATCTGTTGACCTTTATATTCATTAAACAAATGATGTGTGGAAATATTTTCTGTGACTTTAATGAACCAATGAGTGCATTGGTTTATCAGTGACCAACATTATTTAAGTGTAAATTAAGTCAAAATGCACAACAGAATAAGACATTCACCAATGGTATCCTACCTCTATGGTGGTTATTTTTTAAAATGTGGAAATAAGTACGTTTATTGTAAACTGGGAGTTCTTCCTAAGAGCTCCTTTAAGACTCTTTAAATGAATTTGGATTGGATATCACACTGACTGCCAGCTCTGACTTCCCTTCATTTAACAACACACCTTTTCATGTGGCATAGAGTAAAATAGAAATGATTTGACAAACGCAAGAATGTCGAGCAAATTAGCATTCTGGATTGTGGATGTGGACGGGAGGTCAAAGTTACAGTGCAAGCTATTAGCCTGCTGTCCAACCCCTGTTGCACAGTCCTCCCTCTTATTACTACAGCACTGGTTTCACCTTTTCAGTTTAATCATTCCAGTAGATATTAAACTCTCCCAGCAGGCTGGGGCTATATAGTGTAGGGATTTACTGAGGGATTTGCATCCTCCTTTCTGCTAGTTCAAATCTCTGTGTCTTCTCAGATCAAATTATCATAACCATCATCGGGCACAACTCCACCGTGAAAATACAGAGCAGGAAAATCACCGTCAGCGATTCTGTATGCGCCGTTCTCACAAATATGAAATATGGTTATTGTGCAGCACTATGCAGCAGAATTACAGCCTTATCCTGTGAAACCAAAACCATCATGGAAAACATGACTTACTGTCAAATAGCTGTGTGATTGACATGGAAATTTTTATTTATTCATTTGTTTCTGTGGGAAATCATATTTAGCCTCAGCAGAAATAATACATCTTTGCATTTATATTGTAAAATGAAAGAAGAATTGATAATTAGATATATAAGACTCCAGATTCGTAGCAGAAAAAAATTTACGTAGTCAAATTAATGTTGTTTTTAATTGCACTGGATATATTTGTGTCTGTGTGCTGAACAGTTTTCATAATATGAGCTGAAGAAACTCAACCCAGAGGCAGAGAAAAAGTTTTCATATGAAGTTGCTTTCATCTGTTCCGGCGTATTATATATCCAGCTTAAGACATCATCAAGGGGCTTAAAACACCATTGCGTGACTGGCTGTGATGCTGTAAGGCTGAAAGTAAATGAATGTGGCGCAGCAGGCCCTGGGACTCTTGATAAACGTGGAAACTCTTTATTATTATTTATCTTATTTTGGGCCTGTAAGCCGAGAGCAGACGGGGCGGGTCAGCACAATGTCCAGATTGTTCCACACTGCACGCACCTTCATACTGGGAGACGGAGATGAAGGCTTCCACCTATAGCGGCACCTCTGTACCTTCTGCTCTCTAAGCCCTAAATATGGCTAGTGTGGGAAAAAGAGCGTTTTTCTTCCTCCCTGCTTCTGGCTGCAAGAGAACAGGTCAAATCCTCTGCCAGGTGCCCCGGGCTATTTTTCCTCCGCTCTCTCCTCCTCTGCCTCTCCTCTTATTTAAGCACCTCCACACTGGAGAGTAAAATCTCCTACAGAGGAAGGAGGAGGGGAGGGGGATGCAGAAACTGTTTTTACTTTGCCTCTGTTAGACCTTTGGGGGCAGAAATAATTAAGATCAATATATATGAAAGTTCAGGATCCGCCCAAAGTTGGTTATTTGAAGGTAATTAGCTCTGGAGTCAGTGGAGATGTGCTGGCGTCCAGTGATATTTGGCTCTTCTGATTTTTGAGCAGGGTGGGCTTTTGTTCGGACCGGATTTATTCATGTCTTTTCACATAAATCAAGCAGGAAGTAGACTCCATAAAATCCATAAAATACACAAAATAGGAGTGAAAGATCAGAGCCAAAACCTTTCAAACAACATTTATGTAAGGTTGGAGCTGACAGAGAGAAATATTTCTCATCATTCCTGTTTGCTTGATCTCTCTGGACGGTCCAGAGTCCAGAGTTGTCTTCGTTTTTTTCCAGCTCATCATGCCGATTTTCTCCTGGGTTTGGTTCTAGTTTGTGAGACAGACATGAAGAAGGTGGGATTATGAGTTTGGGAAGCAGTTCTGTGTTGAGTAACTCCTATGTTTCATCCCTCTTTTTCAGTTTTTTATCAGAGGTCACTCATTTTTCTGTTTTGCTTTGTTGTTTTGTGTTTTTTTTTTTTTTTTTTTTTTGGAGGCAAAGCAATATTATAAATCATCTAGTGTACACTAGAGCTGTATATTAGTGCCTGTCCATCCTAGTGGTTTGGATAAATTTGGACTCTTTTTTTTTTAAAGTAAGTTCCAAAAAGTGTACTCATCCTAACAGGTTAAAGAATAAATAATAAAATGCTGCTTTTATAAGTTTAGATGGAAAATACTTTTTGTTAACTAAAATGGGATTGTTCTGTTCTTGAATAAATGTATTCAGTTGTGGATCTTTTCAAAGTTTTCCAATGTGAGATTATAATCCTGCAGGAAAACCTTATTTCAAGGCTTTTGCCTCGACATAAATTCCCAGTCTCTGTATGCAGGTTTGTTTCCAATCAATCTCTTTTCTGTTTCATCTTTGAAAAAGAATAATGAATGTTTCATTAAATGTGTAACTTTATGTTTAAGAAGAGTTAAATATGGAAAAATGAAAAAGACAGTCTTCAAAGAAAGACCAAGAATAAATTGTGGCAGTGAAGTTTTCTTTTTCCTTCTAGTAGTTTCTATGAAACTATTAGTTTTTCAAGCACCTCTGTCCAGAGTGACACCAGTCCATTACGCCACCAAAGCCTTCAACTCTTCCCTCAGCACTCTCCAAAGGTCACCTTGGGGAGGATCCCACTATCCACCAAGCCCAGCAGACAACACCCTTCCCATCATGCCATTGTTCAACCCAATTCCACCTGGAATGGATAGAAGAGGATTTGAGAGAGGCTGAGAGGAAATGTGCGTGTGCATGTGTTGAAATGGCACAGTGTGAGAGTGTGTGTGCACAACCAGCTGTCCTATGGTTCTCGGTGGAGGACTGCAGCTGTTTAGGCAGCAGTTTGCTATTAAAGATTGCAAACTATTTATTTAAAGGTATGGTATGCAGCGAGAGACACATGCTTGCTTAGATCCCTATTTAGTCTTTCATTTAGGACTTTGCACTAAGAAGTTTAAGAAATAAAAGGTCATCGATGGAAGTCTGCAGACCAGATATCCTCTTTATATTTTTATCACTTCCAATTTAAAAACTCTGAAGTATTATACAGCAGCTCAGAGCCAACTTTTCATAAAGTCAACAATTGGATGCACAAGTTTAAATCTGCACCAAACTGGTTCAAAGTTAAACATGCAGGGCCAAAAACCCAGCAGGCATAAGAACTGAACACGATTTTCAACACAAGTAATAAGAAGAATTGTAATGTATTAATTTAATAGTTAAATGATGTGAATTGGTACAGAAAACAAGTAGCAAAACAGAAAGCCAAGAAACCAGCGGAAATATGTTAACATTTAGAGAGCAACCCTGCTGCCATGTGCAAATCAATATCAACTTGTTCATTATTAAATGGTGGCCTATAACTGCAAAATACAAAAATACTAAACAGAGAGGGATGATTGCAAAAAAGCATATAAACCTTTTAAAACTAGTGTGAAACATAATAATAATACTGATTACATTTTTATTTCTAAACCTTCGAATGTTTAAGTTATTGCCAAAGGAACCGTCACTTCATTATAAAGCAGGATCAAAAAAGAAAAGTGAAAACATGAAACTGAAAGGTTGTTCGACTGCATTCACAGATAAATTTAAAAAATAGATGTGAAAATAGCAGGTTGAGTTTTCCAATCAGAACAACCACCAGTTCATCTTCTTAGTTGTTCTAAAATGTTTGCATCAAATTTCCATTAAAGGATAACAGAACAGGATCAGATGAATGTCATCTATTGGATTTTCACTTCTCCTGCTGTTAATCTGGCAAAAAATAAATAGTTTAATCCATTCTCTTGAATAATTGTGAACGATTCCAAAAGACCAAATAATTGAGATTAATTTCAAATTTAAAGAGAGAAGTCAGAATTCAACATTTGGTTACTATTTTTTATTTTTTTACTAGTTTAACTTAATACAAGTAGGGTGGTGTATATATGTATAATTTAACCTTCATAGATTTGTAAGAAATTGACAATTGTGCATTTAGTTCTTGTTTTTATAAAACCTTTAAACATTTTTCCATATTCCACCCTGGAAAAAAAAGAAATATTTCAATAAATCATAAAAAGCCCAACATGAATGTGAAACTCATGCCCAGTGGTGAAGGTAAAACTCTCATCACTGCTGTATTTTAGTGGATCTGTCTAACTAACCACACATTTACCAGCACTGATGCCAACTAGAGATTCGATGAGGCAAAAAAAAAAAGTGTTAAGATGATTCATGGTTTAACCCAAACATTAATAAGTTCTCAGAGACTGAAGAGCTTACAGTCCTCGTTTATGGCCCATTTACATCCACAGCATGTCTGAACTGATTTGCCGTTGAACCAGTCATCTAAAGGTCCTGCGGCGTCCTCTGAGCGCAGCAGCTTGGATTAACCAGAGCTGGAGCGGACAGGGGCCCCGCGGTGCCCATCGGTGCCACCTAATTCACCGCTGACATCCTCTGTCTCCTTCTCTATGCTCAAGCATTGCATGATGTCAGAGACGGATGCCTGCAGAAGCCTGCTATGATGATAAATTTGGAAACAAAGTTGTCAGCTCTGCAGATGCAGAATGATTGATCACCGTTTAGAGCGAAGCAGAGAAGTGCTGAACTCAACTGCAGCTGTGGCCGTCTCATCAAAATGGTCACTTTGATGAGTGGGTTAATTTTACACCTTGAATAATCTCAGTGTGTTGCCAGTTCTGTAATGTTTGGATTACAATGGTAAAAATTAAAAACCTGCATGTCTTGACGTAACTGTTCTTTTAATGGATCAGTATAGATGAAGGTTTCCACATTTGGACTCAAACTGACTGAAAACATTTGAAGATTATTAAAACAAGTTGGATGAGTTTAGATCATCAATCCTCCTTTATTGTTTTAAACTTTTTAATAATTAATATGACTGTAGACAGAAGATCAAATTTGAATGTTTTATTTTTAATCACATGATCACTTGTCTTTTGGTAACTAGTGAAACAATCAGGGACAACCTTTCAAAAATCACTAGAACTTATTGTTATCATGTATAAGTGACCTGAAAGCTTCTTAAAAGATCAAGTAGAAGTATTTATTTTACAGAACTTGTTATGGGCATAAATTACTGTGATTCTTAAAATAAATAAATAAATTGAGCAGCCAGCATAAGATGCTTTGTTTTGCTAAATGTATCCACAGATTTTAACCTGAAATAAGGTGAAGTTTAATTATTTTTACACATATTTCACCAGAGATCCCAAAGGATGCTCAGAGTAAATGTCCAGGCTGGAAAATTACAAGTTATATTTCAAATTGTTGAAAATGTGGGATTCAATAAAGTACAAACAAAGCATCTTCTAATAGGAACACCCAGGACACAAAGCTAATCCACCAAAGTGTCCACAGTAGTACTGGTGGATGTGATGATGCCATAAAAAAGAAAATAAATATCTAGAGCAGATCAGCGCTGCGCCAAAGTAAAGAAATATCATTCCCAGAAGCTTTCCGAAGGATTCGGAGAAGTCTTTGGAGTTAGATGCAAGGTTATGTGGAGGGCAGCCAGGATGGATGTTTGGTTTGAATGAGGGAGTCAAACAGCGACAGAATACAGAAGATACAGAAACTTCATTCACTTTGCATCAAAACAACACAGACGTACAAACAGAGGGGGAAACTCATCATACAATATACTGGTAGTAGTGAAGCACTATTATAAAATAATAAAATAGAATGAATTCTTCTGTGATTAAATGTGTTTTGCAGTAAAGCTACTTCTTTTTTTAAATGCATTTTCTGAGTCTGGAAGCTCTGGGAAAAACTTGACTCCATACTGGTTCACCCGCTCTGACTGCAGGAGGATTTGCGAGTGTGGCTCTAGGGTGAGTCCTGCAGAACACACACGCTCTTATTAAACTTCCTGTTTTCACCAAGTTAGACGGACATGCCTGCGCTGGCATACACACGTGAACACACAAATCCGGCTTTTAATGACTTTTACAGCCTCAGATTTTCAGAGTCACAAAAATATCTTCTGTTTCTGAAAGAAAATATTTCCTTTTTTTGTGTTTCTTTTATGTCTTTTCGGCTCATAAATTGGTATTAAATGGCAATGATCACTGCTTGGCTATAACACCAAAGCTACCGGTCTAGATCAGTGTCCATTCTTCAAGGTCAAACAAGCCAATAAAGAGTGTCAATCACACAGACGTAGAGACATTATTGTCTTGATTAAAAATATTTTCTGACAGATTTACTCACCGCTCCACCTCTCCTGTCTCTGTTATTATACTTATTGTTATTCACTTTCCAATAAAAAAGCAATATAGTTGTAAAAGATCCATAACCTGCCGTCCATTTAAATCCCATCTTCATCACAACTGGCTTTTCTTATGGTAAAACAAAATAAAGCAAAGTTAAGTAAAAGTAAATGGGTTTTCCTATTGAATGTTATTGCTTCAGGAATGGCTGCAGATAGCTATTGATCTCCCTCATCCTTGGCCATTACCATTGGGATGGCAATCAGGGAGGCCAGTTGGTTTCTGGGTAAACAAGCATTTTCTCTTTTCATGGCAGAGCGGTGGATTGAGAGCAGGAGGAGGATCGGGGGAAAAAAAATCAGTTTTCTCCTCTGCTGCTGACATACAATTGAAAACTATCATTCATGAATGGTGGAAACATGATTGTTTCTCTTGTTGCACAGGCCCATGAGGGCAGATGTATGCCCTGGAGTGTAAGGGAACATTTACAAGAACAAACAGTGATGCAGAATGCATGAAAGAGGTTGATTTTTTATTTTTTTTTAAATCCTGATTTATTTTTGCAAACCTGACCACATTTCCCCTAGCCCTTAATGGGACAAAACATGCTCTCTGCACTAACACTCACAATTAAACTGGAAATCTGGAACTGCTGTGCAAACAAACAACTTAGCATGTTAGCAAGAAGAGTTTGATAAATGAACATTGCTGTTCTAGAAACACATCTCTAACTTCAGCAACAGCAAACATTTTAATGCTGAGTGATTTTTTTTTAAATTATTATTATTTTCTGTGAGAAAAATGCTCAACGTGAATAGATATTTAATTTCTAACGTGTTTGTTCTTTACAGCTCTCATTCGCTCAGCTAACAGGGGGGAGATTTTCAGAACCGCTGCAAAGATTGAGCCATCCACTTTCATTAACACTATCTATTCCTTCTGAATCCATACTGTGATGAGTCAGGTGTGATTCTCCAGCCTCGCACTTCTCTAAATGCCATTCCAAACTCATTACCTCTGTCTCGTGTCTGGCCATCCGCCCATCATGTTCTGACCTTGAGAAAATAGATAGAAAGGTGACAACTGAGTACCTGACTCTGTAAAGTAAAGAAAAGGGTAAACGTGACCTGGAATGACCATAAGATGAAATGTATAGAGAAAAATATCTATATAATCTATTGGACATATTAGGACAGAAGATCAACTGTTCCTCTTCTTGTTTGCCCCTCAGTGGGGTAATTCCAGATAACAAGACTTTACCAGATTCTCAGTGTTTCAGACAGAAACACACAACACAAAAAAACTTAAAGTGGCATTTATGAATGCATTGAATAAACTGTTTTAATTTGCAAGGAGGACAAAAAGGAAGCAAGAATTTGTAAAGATTTCAAATTCAAAGGAATAAACACATTTTCACATTCTGTTCTGAAATCCCTAAAGGTGTGTGAGACGTTACTTGTGAGTCAGCTTCACCCTGGGAGTCTTTGTCAACTACAATCATATTCAATAAATTAGAATAATAATGAAAAGCTCATATATCTGTAACTCATAAGTTAAACACATTAAATAGATCAACTTCCCACAGGTTGATGTTTTATAGCTTTCATTTGTTAATGATGATGATTTCCTGCTTACAGCTAATGAAAACATGACATTTAGCATCAGACCAATAAAAAATGTTCTTAATGCAGAAATGTGGTCTAATGAAAAATATGTTCAATACCTGCTTAATGGTTATTTTCAGAAAGTGTTTTTAATCTGACAAACAAGCCTGATCACAACCCAGAGTCTTATTAATTGAATATGACTGTAAAGGTTAATATAAGATGAAGATTATTTATATAATATAACTCTAATATTAATACAATAACCAGGACCTGGAGGAGTTTAATGTTACTGGGGTCTTCGTGGTGACGCTCCTCACCACCGTAACCATTGTGCATGTCATGTCATGTACAGTGACATGCATGTCATGTCACTGTACATGACATGACATGCATGTCATGTACAGTGATTAATTGTGATTTTATTGTGATAAAAGCTCCTCACACGTTGCCCTAGTGTCATCTTTTTTATGATATGTAACTTTACTTCTGCCATGATATTTTCTAAATCAAAATAGTGTGTCCAATTCATTATCACACAAATATCTCACATTATTGGAATCGACAAGTAAACATTTTAGGCAGGCGGATTAATGGAGGTTCAATTCCCCAGAATTGATCCTCCATCACTAGGTGGAGGTTTCTTCCAGTTTAAAGATAGTTGTTCCTCTCCACTGTCACCAGATGTTTGCTAAGGTTGAAATATTGCTGCAAAATCAATAACACAATGCAATCACTTGAAATTTCTTGGAAACATAAATTCACATCAAATATCAAGAACTGTAATGACTCTTCTGTCAGAATGTAACTTGTCCTGAATTTGATTTTATGCTGATTTCAGAAATAATTGGATTGATTTGAATACATTTTTGACTGAATTAATATTCAAATAAGAGGATATAAATAATAAAGAATTTTCTCAAACACACAAACGTATCTGCTGTCTTAAAGTAAATGCATTAAAAGTACATGTGACAATATAAGCACACACCTGGCAGATTGTGTTTTAATTAGATGTGACAAAGATTTGCTTTGTGTCAGAATGGACACATTGATCATGTGAGTAAAACAGACCTTATCAGAGGTGCTTCTTTTTCTCTGCCTCAGAGATTGACAAGAGTCTTGCAGTCTGTGATTAAGTCGTGTTTCCGGCTCCTCTTTGAACTGAGCTCATCAAAAAACACTGATGCTGGAAGCTTCAATATGAGGGTGTCATTCAGAGTCAAACACAATGCAAATTACTTGTACAATTGAAATGTCAAGTAAAACATGCTGCGTGCCTGACCCGTGGCTATCCAAAGAAGTCATTTCATTGATTCAGATTTCCACTAATCCTTCTTCATTTCTTCACAGTTCCTGAAGTTACAGAAATAACCGGGAAATGAAGGAGGGCTGGGAGGGAGCAGGAGAAAGTTTTACCTCAAGGAAACAGGTTGAAGTTTCACTCTCCTGTACAGGGATAACTAGTTAAAGTTAATTAGTCCAATTAGTTTTTCTTAACGAGACAAAATTGAATATTTAATGTTCAAAGTTCTGCCTGTGAGACAGCGTCATTCGTTTATTAGATGACCTTTGAAGGAAGACGGCAGTATTGGATTTTACTTAGGGGTATCAGAGTGAAAGGGGCTATGTAAGTACTTGGCGTAAGCACACTGATGAAGCACACTAAAATCCAAATAATATACAACAGTTTGTGGTCATACCAAGACTTTACAAACTATTAAGATTCAGGAAATCATAAATAAACGTTGCATACACTGCTTGTATTTAAATAATAGTATTATTGTTACAGGGATTATATTTTAAAAACAAGGAAGGCTAGTTTTCTCTTGCCATATTCCCCAGTGGCTATCACAATGAATTTCATTAGTAATGACACATTTATCATTTGTCTCAATCACACATAAAAGGTTCCCTTCCATAGGTGGGCCATATATCCACTACCACTGAATTTCATAAAATGTTACTGCTTAATAAAACGGGGGGAAATACTCCAAAGAGCCCTTAAAAAGTGTCTGAGTGTGAGGAGGTTGGTGATTTACACAGTCAGTAAGAGGTCCAATGTAAACTTCAGCCATGCACATGTATAAACATCCACACTGGGACATTTACCTTTCGTCCTCATTGTCTCCATCTCGTTGACATATGGTCATCAATTTCTGCCTCATCTCACAGCGGATGGTCTTTAGGGTCGATTGGATCCTCCCAGGCTGCGGCCTGGCGCTCCGTCCGCCTCCCCTCCTGGCTTAAATTGCCTCCCCCAGGGGAGTGCTTGTGTTTGCTCCTGGTGCGGGCCTGTGGCCATCATGTTAATTTATATGACAGATAAAATTTCTGAAGTGTGCTACTTTCAAGCACAATGTTTGCTTCTGTGCTGCTCACAGTTGATCTGGCCTTTTGGCTATGGGCAGCAATAAAATGCTGTTGTCAAAATTAGTAAAAGTATTCTTTGTCCAGACCACTATTATATGTATATATACATATACAGATGTACATGGTCAATATATGCATTAAGGGTTCCAATAGCTTTAAAGTCTCTTAGTTTATTTAGGACTCTGCAGTTTCCAACACCAACACACCACACATTACGCCACACACTCTTTCATTTTAAAAGACATCAAACAACCAGTTTTTCTTAACAGCTAATAACTGAGAAGCTGAGGTTTTATTGATAGGACAGAAGGTACCGCCCTCTTTTAAGACAAACATGATGAAGTCTCCTCATTAAAGCAACTGATGCATCAGTTACTTTCTTGCTTTGGCCTTTGGGAGCTGTTGGACCCTCGTTGTGTCTCCAGTAACAAAACATTGACAGCTGCTATTTGAAATTACAGAGTGTATCTATCATTTTGACATCGGGCTGAAGCCAAGGCCCCCACCACCTTTTTCTACTCTCAAGTGTTGCGTCTTCAGGGACCCATTGAGGGCCCTGGCTAACAAATAACAGCAAGCGACATAATTTGTCTGGAGCGGCCCGTTCAGTCAGGTTGGGGTCTACAGGGGTCTGTGAAAACATGAGCTGGCTCCTGTGTTTTGTTTTTTTCAGAAGAAGAAAAATATTTGTGAGAGTTTTAGAAATGTATTAATTTAATATGTCTAGAGAATAAATAAAATACATTTTAGGTGTACCTGTACATAGAATGGGAAATTAAATACACAAAAACAACTCTACATGAACATATGGATTTACTTTGTTGGTAATCGACACTAAAGGACATATATTTTGACTCCAAGTCAGAGTCAGCCACATCCAGGCCCCTGCCATGATGTCTTAGCTCAAACTTCCCCCAGCCTTCACATTCAGTGGGCGGTTTCCTCCTGTTGCCTCTTCGGGTTGTGCCTGGCCAAACCCCACAAGTCAAGTTTTTGGCGTTTTAGTGAGTTGTGCGCAAAGCAGATAGGATGGGAGTCAGACCTTCTGGTAGACGGATTCCTCCCTCCAGGTCTGGGTAATTCACACACTCCTTCTCTGTGGCCAGTTCTCTCAGAGGTCACAAGTAGAAAATGAAGGGGAGGAAGAATACACTGTGGACTAGTCACCAGTCCAAATCTCAATGAACACAACATGAATGTCTATGCATTCTTAGACTTGAGGGGAACCTTTTGGAATATAAGGAATATAAAACACAAATATCCATATCTGAGATGAAGTAAGAAAACAACAGTCATATAACTACATAGTCTTCTGACAAACATCATAAATTCCTTGACTTTGTTCAAAAAATAAGAGTCTATTTGGATTCATGCAGATTTTGCCACACTAGTAAGTTCAGGGTCCATGCTACTTCAACAATAATCCACTGCTTATCATCTAGATTTCAAACCTCTAAAAATATTTAGAAGCCCTTAAAAGTCCTTTGAGGGAATGTATTACTTTGGAAAAAATGCACAAAACTGCAGAAACCAAAAATAGTGAAGCAACAGAAAAGGGAAAGTAAATGTTTGGGCTCTCTGCTGGGATTGAACACATCAGGCTGTCTTTATTTTGGACCGTTGAACAAAGCAAAATCACTTGCTGAATAACTCCTTGTTTCCAAAATCTCAGACAGTGTCTGCATTATCAGTCTTCAGCTTTGGTTTCCAAACACCAATCACTAGTTGATGACCTTTGCTTATTTAGGAGGACGGCCAAAGTAAAGACATCATCAGCAACTAATCTTTCTTCATGCAATAAATCAAAATCTGTAATATCCTAAACAAACTGAACTGTCAAACCCGTCACCATCCTTTTCTCTCTTGCACAAGATGACCTTTTCTTTTCACTACTGAACTATCCCAGGTAATAAAAGCTTCACAGTCAGATGCTAAATGTGTTTAGATTTTAATTATCACTCTGATCCTCTTGGCAAATAACAGTACCGATCAATACAGGCTACTGGGAAATATTCCATTTGGAATGCATAGTGGGGATTATCCCAATCTCCATCATTGTCATTGTCAATTGAAAAATCAAATTACATGTGATGATGAGTGGATCATGCTGTGGGAGGTGTGACAGATGGATGTGGATGTGGAGAAATGTAGAATGAAATGCTTTAAGATCTTTGACTTTGTGATTCAGTGTTTGTTCTTTGTTCTATCTTCAGATTTCCTGTTGAAGGTAGAAAGATTCCTTTATGCTTTCTTATATATATATATATATATATATATATATATATATATATATATATATATATATATATATATATATATATCTTGAAGAAAAAAGAGATTGTTAGTTTTTGCTCCTGACACATTTTTCCTGTCCAGACCTTCGTTCAGGTGTGAATAGTCTCAAACCAATCCTGGACCAAGAACCACGTTTTGAGGTAGTCATGGTCTGCTTCCAAATGAACTCTGGTGTGGTTTGGTTCTAGTGTGAATATAGATTTGAATATAGGTTTAATCTGAACCAAACACTTACAATTCACAGCATGTATCTGAGTGTTGCATAAGACCTGCAGAGAAAATCCCAAGAGAAAATCTCAATAGGATTTAATGTAGGCTTTGCAAATCCATTGTATGCTTCCAACATAAGCACACAATCCTCTAAACATTATTATCTCCATTGGGTTCTGCAGAACAAACTATCTCTGATCAAGCGGACACTGGAAAATCACAAGATGCTTCTGCTCTGTGTGGTCTGCAGATTCAGGTTTCTTCTCTAGCTGTCTTTGCATTTCTTGAAATGAATAATAAATCAAAATCCGGTATTTTACTTGGTGGCACTCCTGCAGAAGCTAACATCAATGATCTTCATTATCTCCATCCCTATCAGGGTGAAGATAATGGCCAAGTGAAATCCCCAAAATGATTGGCCATTTTGCTTGGCCAATCAGTGCCAAGCGAAATGAAAGGTGCTCCTGGATTGATATGCTTTAGCTTTGTGCCTGGTTTCCATATGTATGTATGCTGTATGTTCTTCCATATCTGAAAGGAGAAAGACAAGATGCTGTTAAACAGTAATCCAATTAATTCTAACACTGCTGAGTTTTTACATTTTCCACTCTTCATCCCATCTTGAACTGGACACATTTTACAGAGACCCCAAAGAATTTAATGTTTTACCAAATGTCCTTAATCTCTTTATGTTTGATCCACATAAAAATACATTTTTGATAAAGTCAACAAATATGATAACATAAAAACCTGCATCACTACCAACTCAAAGTCTGTCATCTTGTTTTTGGCCACTTTCAATTAAAACACCTTTAACTTAAAGTGATGATACTTTCAACATTCATTTTTTATACCTTTCACTTTGTTTTCCATTTTGATTGCATGATGTTGTTGTTTTATTTTATTTCTTTTACAGAAGACCAAGTTATTGGATGTGATAGCTTTCCAGCCTTGGCCTAATCCCAGTGTATTATTTTCTATCATTCGTTTGAAAGCCAGCTGTGGTCAATAAAGACTCAAAAATAACTCTGAGGGGTAAACAAACATTTAATGTGCTTTTCCAAACTTCAAACTCTTGCTGACCTTTTGCCTTTGTGACAAGAGACAAAGTAAACTGCACTTATGCTCTTAAGAAAGTTTATAAATGCTGCATGTTCAGCGGCTGTTGCCTTTGCTAATCAAGCCCAGCTAGAGAAAACAAACTGCCTTTAATTTCAGCTTATGACTTGTGACTTGTGAGAGGTTACTGCTGTAGTTCACCAGAAAGGACACATTCCAGCAAACTTACCAGCTACTAAAGAAGATAGTCTGTTTGCAATTTGTTGTCTGAGTGAACTCAGTCAGGATCTCAGAACTCAGATTTGTTCAGGATTATTTCTTATTTTAACCCAATGTGTATGTCCTGATCTGGAGCTGGATTAAAAGATGACGGGGACTTGAGTGATTATGCTGCAGCTCCTTCAAGTTTCAGATAAATTAACAATGTTTTTCTGATGCTGGGTTTTCCAGTACGTAGGTGTCCCATGACTAAACTCCGGTCCCTCCTGTTTGCACAGGATACCTGAACAGCACCAAACTTGCCCAACCCTCCAATAGAAACAGCTAATTATAGGAGGAGAGCCTAAATATGCAGTTAGTTTGAAGCAATTCTTTTATGCTTCATATTCACCGACTTAGCCTCTAAGCCCAACAAAGTAGAAAAGAGATTCCTCTTTCCTGACTGAGTAATCCATTAATTTCTCATTCCCTCTTTGCGTTGCCCAGTGGCATGTCTCGTCTCGGTGATTTCTTTTACCTCCAACAGAGCTTTGGGAAAACATGAAACTCACCTTCTCATGCTGCCCTAACCATTAGCTACAGCTTGAGTTTTCTCAATTCAGGAAGGTTTTATTGTTTTATTGTCTAAAAACACAAGAAAAAAATGTGAACAATCAAAGAGAGGAGAATGTGGTGCAAAGCTGCATCCAAAGGTTATCAACATGTGAATCTGCAGTCAGAGGTCTGTGTTATTTTAAGTCTGTAAATGGTTCCTCTGATCACAATGAGTTTCCTTATCTGCACATACAAAGTCACCTACACTTTGCAAATGTTTGTTTTGATATTTTCTCTCAATTATCCATCAGTCTATTATCTCTATATGTTTTATCCTGCAGGGCTGCAGAGCGTTAGGTGTCTATTGAATGATGCACAGCACTGCTCTGAATCAACTAAACCAAAACATTTGAATTTGTTTTAAACTCCAGCCCAGCAGGTGGTGGTAATGTGCTTTATTTGTCAAATGACTTTTTGAGAGAAAAGATGTTTGCAGGAACTATCTGCAGGTATTAGAAAGAAAGTTGTGTCTCTTTTTGAAGTAACACATTTTACAAATATTAATGGCAGTCCTTATGAGAGTTTTATGAACATGGTATATTTATAATCCTGTATAATAAAAAGATAATAATCTCTTGCAATATGTAAGTACATGGGCAACTGTAATGGCAATATCATATGTAATTTATATGTAAAACAGTGAATCATTTAAAATCTAGAAATATAAAAGCTTATAATTGATAGATGTTTTGATGGGAGGGAGCTTTTTGTCATGGATGGTTGTAGAGTTTCTCGTGTTGCTGAAGCAGAAAACCTTTTGGAAAAGTAATCCTTAAACTGAAACTCTTCTGATTTGCATTTGGAATGTATTTACATCTGGATTAATGTTCTGAATACTCTCTGACCTGGGATAAATAAATACTTCATCTAAAATAAACTCGTAATGAATGGTTATCTAATTTATAGAATAATGCTTGTAACTTTAATACATCACTGTTGAGGGCCTCCCAGGCCTCCAGCTCTCCAAGAAAACTAGGAGCAGACAGACGGCCACATCAAAGCAGACATTTTCACTCTGTTGCAGAGCATGAATGATGAAAGTGTGGCAAAAAAGTTAAATAAGTCACATTTTTCATAATTCCGTACAACGATTGTGCTGAAAGCCAAAATGATAGTGTGTGTTGCGGCTTTATGTGAGCTAGCCGTGAGTTTTGGTCCAACTCGGAGTTGAAAAGTTTGGTCCACATCAAAGCCTCCACACATCTGGTTCTGGGTAGAGGGAAGAGGGCAGGTGGAAGCAAGAGGTCTTCATTTTAGCAGCAGGGGGACGTCAGAGGGTAGTGAGGGGTTAGTGGCAACACAGAAACCTTCACCACACTCCAGGGAGATTAATCAGAGTTTACAAGAGCACAACTGTCATTTCCTGAATGAGTGTTGGAAAATTAGCACAACCATAAATCTCAGCAGGTCTAGCAGTTGGGTCCTGACTTCCACCAAGCTGATACCGGCTGAGGGAAAAGCTTCCTACCAGTGAGTTTATTTTAAAAACTTAACTACACAGTTTATTACTGCGACAGATGTTTTTATGCCATATTACCATCTAACAAATAAACAGTTTTCAAAATGGTTATTTCCATGTAAACATGGTCGATTTTATGATTCCAGGAAAACAGTTTTCACATCAGATACACTGAGATCCACTGCTGGATCTTTAATGTTTCCTCCATTCTAATGTTTTATCAGGACTTTGTCTTGTGTGTCACACACAGAACAGACCGCCACTCAAGAGCACACACTCATATGTAAGGGCAATTTAGAGAGACAAATATAATGCACTGTAATATTTTCATGCCGATATAAGGATGCTCCGATTATCAAGATGTATCCAAACTGGAATCTAATCTTCTCAATCTATGGCTCAGGAATCCTTCTGCAAATGTGAAGAATACAAGTAATGTCCCCAAAAAATGAATGAAAAATATGATACAAGCACATTAGTTGTACTATGACCATATTTACTATACTTAGCAATACCTACCTATGCAGATGTTGGTTGGATTTTATTCACTTATGTCATAATTTCCAGAAAAGCAAAGAAACCTAAGAACTAACCATGTCATTTTGTTTTTTGGAGGCTAAGCCATTTGCTATGTGAGCTTGATTGATTTTCAGTCTTGCAAGTTTTTTTGGCTAAAGAAAACCACTTTTGGTGCCTAAACCATAAAAGACAAGGATTAAGAGATCCTGACCGAAAGTGAAAACATCAATCTTTCACCTGAGTGACATCTGGAAAATGAAAGATTTGCAACTTTCTGCAGCGTTTCTTAATATTTTGTGGTACTAGTGGATTTTATTCATTAGTAGTTTAACAGGAAGAAGCAGAGAGAGGAAGATGCAGCAAACGGCCGTGGTCAGGAACCAAACCCAGCAGCTGTGTTGAGGACTAGAGTCTCTATGCAGGAGTACCTGCTCATTGCAGCGCCCCCTAGCTTTCTATTAAAGTTTTCTCTTTTGTTCATTCATTAGTTTTCCGCAGGTGAAAAAGTTACCTTTTTTTGATACTTTTCCTTCACTTTGTAAGGAAATGTAACAAATATGTTAAAACATATTAATTATATTATATTATATTATTTTATTTATTTTAGTGTTTTATTACTAAAATACTAGTATTTCATTTTCAGGTTTGGGTGGATTTTTCAACTTCTCTCCTCCTTAGGGGTTATAAATTGATTTGCAGTGCAGAATTTTTTCTAATCTTTGTTTGTGTTTATGATTTTTAAACAGTTTCGTTTCGGTTCTCATTCTTCATTCAGCTTTATTGTACAAACAACTGAAAACTGTTGACTTTGAGATTAAAATTCCAGGTGGATTTTTATTTCCAGACTCTTTCACCACTATGACACCTTTCAGTTTCTACTCATTTTATGTTTTTTTTTTTTCTGATTAAAAAGCATCAATGTTCTTCCCTTTTCTCTGTGAACTGTATGTAGAATAAATTAAACAAAAGTTGAAGTTTTCTGTCTGATTCTCTTTTCTCAGGTAAAAGATGCATTTGGATCTTTTATGTTCTTTGACATTGAGGAAATATTCAGACAAATTTTGTGGAGAAAACAGAAAAAGTGTGTTTCTATGTATGTGCTGATGCATATACCCTCTGCAACCATGGCCAAGTCATCCTGTGGAAGATTGCTGGCAGGCCGGAGGTCAGGGGTCACCCCTCTGAGGGAATAGTCCCTTTAAAAGGTTATCTGGGGCTCAGTTTGCTGCTATGATGTGATTTCAGTTTGTAATTGTGTATGATTGAAATAATATATTATATCAAACAAGCTCTGAAGGTCATATTTTTGCCATGGTTCCACTTTTTTTCTTCTTCTCCAAACGTCTGCCGTATTCATTGGCAATCAGAGTTCAGAGTGACTTCAAGGATTTAGGACATCAGAAGGAGATATCCAAAGCACACAATGTAAATGTCATTTCTGTTAGCTGATATGTAAATACACTTATTGTCAAGGTGCTTTTTATAGTCTCCTCTGAGAAATGTACAAATCCTCCAGTCACTTACATAAAATGACATTCATGCCTTTTCCTCTATTCCCTGTTTGTTGGTTATTCGTGATTAGAAAAGATCTCCATCTGCTTTACTGGAGCTTGTAAGTGTGCTTTTAGATCTCTGCTTCTTGTTGGGCAAAAGCTCAGCTAAATCCGTGCAAGCCTAATGTTTATCCGATTCGAAAATAATTACTCAAAAGTGTTTTTCTTAATCCTAATAATTAGAGCACAAAAAAGAGATCAGTGTCACTGTAAATGGCGAGCGCCTGGCGATTGACTTGCTGGTCGCCGTAAGTTTCAGGTGGAGATGGGAGCGGATAAAGGTTAGATTAGGCTTAATCCAGAGCAGCAGCAGCCCTTAATCTGTTATGATACAAGGATGATCACTTAAAAAGGTCTGGATCCAGGGCTCTGCCTCCTGGTTGGGTGAGAGAAGGCCCAACTGGGACCCGTCTTAAAACCTGCTTAGTGGCGCGGCGGTGCCAACAGCTGTGAGCAATCGGTGACAGTCGTGGTTGGAGAGCGAGAGAGAAAGGTAGAAAGGGCACAACACAGAGGAAGACATCTTCATATCATCCCATGTCTGGGTTTCCCTACTGATGGCGGACAGGGCTTAGGAGGGAAACCTGTTGTTGGCCCATAATCTCAAGATCAACAAGCAGGTTTGAAACCAGGGCAGTGATTTCACTGTGGCACATCAGAGATCTGCAAAATGAAGCCCAGAGTGGCATTAAGGGCCCAAATGGAAAGCAGCTCATCTTGTTAGAACCCTGGAGGCAGGAGACTAGCAACCCGATGATATTGGACGGAGGAGGAATTCAGTCTGCTCTTCAGATTGTATTATCAAACTCCAGCGGGATAGGAGTGCAAGCAAAGGGAGGATTAGGAGAGAAAATCTGCGTAGCTTGGTGAATTAGGGCTGGAAAGGATGGCAGCATGGCATGTTGTGTAGCTGGCATCTCTGTGATTCTGAAAGAGATGATGCCTGCAGAGGCACATGCCAAGTAGGGCAGAGATGGGTGACACAAAGCCCTTTTTAACTTAACAGGACTTATTATAAATAAATGTAAACAGTTTGGGATTTTTTGAACAGTCCATGCTGAAATGTATTTCATAAATCACATTTCTTGTGTCTTGTATCGATTACAAATGTAACAACACATCCAGAGCTGCATCACAGACATTCCTTTTGCAGTTTATCGGATACTGAAGCATAACCAGTAATTAGGTGCATATTTACCAGGCTGCTTTATATGATAATAGGCAGATGAAATCAATTTACGCATACGTTTATTGACATTTTTTAACAGTTGTATTGATTGGCGCAGAAATAACTCTCACCGGCCAGTTGTCTGAACGTTATCTCACGTTCTGTTTTTCAACTACGTGACACTTGAAATGAAACTGTGGCAGATGTTGTTTATTTTGTTGTCACCTACGACTTTCCATCCATTGATTATTGGTCATTTGAATTTGACTGATCCATCAGTAAAGGATGTCAGTCAGATCAAAGTTAAACAAGCAGATGAATTATCTAACTCAAGCTCTAATAACCCAATTTATATTCACTAATATGACATGGTGTCACTTCCTATTCAAATCAGCTGTTTAATCTTGTTACTGATGTGATTAAGTTGAATGTGAGACGTTTCATTTCACATAGACAGTAAAACAGAAGAGATCTGGTGTCTTCCTCCATAATAACACAGTAAATGAACACAAATGTAGAGCCACATACAGCAACAGAGAGAGTCACTGTGGGAAACGAGACTGGTGGCACAAAAGAACTTTAAAAGATATAAAAGCAGAATCAGTTTAAGAGAATAATAATAAATTGCTTGTCCAGCATTCAAATAAATCATGTCTTCAGTAACGATGCTAAAACTGTCAGGAAGATATTTTTTTTTAAAAAGAGCTCAAAATATTAGATAAATTTTGCATGAAATAAAAATAAGTGTATTGAGTCGTTTTTTTTAATCTGCTTAATAATATAATCTTACAAGAATATATTCAGATACATAAAATAGCCATGTTTTTGTTCAAAATGCACCTGTAAATGATCATACATCCAAAACATAAACAGGGTCTATAATACAAACAGTTTCTTAAATTTCAGTCGAAGTTCAGCTTCGCAGCACAAATCACTTTTTGTTCTAAAGGACTTAAAATCCAACCCAGCTCTGTTTTTGAGGAAAGGTTGTTTAATGTTTGAGGTTCTATTTATCATAAATTAATATGAATTCAGAAACCATTTTAATACATTAGAAGTAAGTAGTGTTGTACTTAATATCTGATTTTATAATTGTTTTATTTGTTTGTGAAATTATTTCCCTAAAAGGTTTATTCTAAAGCGTCCATCTGGATCCATCATGTGTGTTTTATTGTTCTTCTTGGTTATAATATAAGATTGTAATATTGTGTACACAAAGTTTATATGTATTTCTGTTTGATATATTTTATCTTGATGATTTCTTCCCTTGTACATCTTCTTTATTTGAATAAATAAAAGGTTGCCTTGCCATCACCCTGATCTTTTGTTTTATTCACTGATCAGACTAAAGACTAAACTGTGGTTCAGATACTTCAAAGCATTACAATTACTTCTACTTAGAAGAAAGACTTTTATAAAATTAATAATTACATAAACCAGCCATGGGTTTGAATAATTAGCTTTTTTTATTTATAGAAGAAAGTCTAAAAAAAATCATGAACATTTTATTTGACCTGGACTTTTTTTGTGAAACGCCTCTGTAGTTTTCTATTAGCTGAAACTCATAGGTTGTGACCAAGGTCTTTTTCTTAGGCAGCTCTTCTGGTGATAAACCAGATTACTAGCAGCTGTTGAGAAAACCGCTTCAGTGTGAGCAGCTTCTCCTTCTATAGCTCGTAGAATTAAGTCCCTCAATATGATCTTATTTCCTGGAGGACATGGATGTATTTTTGTGGCATTATGATAATTTTCTGTAATTAAGAATCTAATCAAAGCATATGCTAAAATGGGCTTTTAATAAACACACAAGCTGCTGCTGACAGAGGACAGGGAGCTGTTGGGTTACGTGAATGATATTAAATTCTTGCACGTAATAAAAAAGGGCAAGAAGAATAAGAGGAGGATGTAGAGGAAATCTAAAGCAGCATTATTCTTAACAAAGTATTTAAGTTGTAGTTCTTATCACATACTAAAAGTGTGCAAATAAGAGACTTACATTGCACATAGTGTTTATATAAATTAATCTAAAACAGCAGAAGAATCTCCATGATGGAGATTAATTATATTGGAGCTGCTTTTTCTGATTTACAGGAGTGACTCTGACTTGCACACGAGGGCATGTGCAATCTCTTTTGTCTGGGTAGAAAAGAATAAATATCCCAGTAAATCCAGAGTGCTTGCAGGGCCGGGCTAAAGCCGCTGCTCTGTATTCACCACAGTGTCTCTCTTTGCTCTTTGGTTCCTCAAACCAGGAACTTTCCTCCTTTCTGCCTCTCACAGGAGACGGAGCGAGTGGAGGAAAGAAGAGGGGGGCAAGAGAGAGGAGAGGAGGAGAAAAATGAATCGGGGCTGGCGTTTGATGTGTTGATTGGGAGAGGAGCGAGGACAGCAGCTGCACTCGGGACACTCCCTGGGGAGAGCAGGCTTGATAGCTAAATGAAGACCTCTAGTGCTTTCTTGTTAGCCGCGATGGATCCTGCACCCAGATGAAGCACAATTAGTCAATGGTGGCGGCTTTAGGTGTCCGCTGATCATAAGGCACAAGTGAGAGCTCCTCTGGTTGGGAGCCATTGGCAGTTAGTGCCCCCAGGCTGTGTCCTCGCCCTGCTGGTCTTTTCAGGACTCTTTACCACTACAGAGGAGAGAACAGAAATCCTCAGCTGAAGGCAGCTTGCTGATATCTCTGGTGAAATGATCCCTCTGGCATTTCAGATACAGCTGTGCACATCTGATTAGTGTGAGGCAGGCACAGTCCACTCTGGCCAAGAAGTGCTGTCTCTTAGATCTCAGTGGCTTTCTCATCTGACACATTTAAAAAAGGGAGAAATTCTCAATAGACTAACAGTTTACCCATCAGTCAAGTTATAAATCCCTGGTGTCTCTGGAGGCTCACCTTCATCCTGACAAAGAAAGGGACACATTCCGTTCCTTCTACGTTAAAGTGACACCAAACTTTGGCCATAAGACAGCTGCTTGCTGTTTGCATTGCTATAATCCTTTCTATTTGTATCTCTCCTCCTTGAAAACAACTATTTAAAACTGTAACAATCTGCTTTTCTTTCAATCTGCTGCTCCATCCATTCGCTGCGTCGTCCTCCTCCCCTCATCTGATGCTGCTAATGCCACTGGAGCAATGCAACATGGGGAAGTTTGTGCCACTGCATGATGAAGCGTTCTATTTATATTAAAATGAGCCAGCTCCTCTGGGAGATATAGAGGGGAATGGAACAACAAACATGAAGGTTTAGAGACGAAGGAAAGTGAGGGAGGGACGGGTGACAGCAAAATGGCAACTGCCTCATCCAAAGTGGCCCTAAGGACCTCAGGAAGAGTTATAATACAAACGGTGGCATCTAGGAGGCCTTGTGGGCGTAGTGTATACACCGCTCGCTGCCATAAAACAACACCCACAGTAATAAAGCAAATCCAGGAGCCACGCCACACTATCCCCTTAAATTGCTCTTCCTTGGAGTTTTTTAATGCATTGACCACTGTTGAGACAGAATTGACTTTTACTCTGATGGATTGTTGAAACGTCTAATTGGTTTGATATTTTCTCATTTTCAGATAGATAGATAGATAGATAGATAGATAGATAGATAGATAGATAGATAGATAGATAGATAGATAGATAGATAGATAGATAGATAGATAGATAGATAGATAGATAGATAGATAGATAGATAGATAGATAGATAGATAGATAGATAGATAGATAGATAGATAGATAGATAGATAGATAGATAGATAGATAGATAGATAGATAGATAGATAGATAGATAGATAGATGGATAGATAGATAGATAGATAGATAGATAGATAGATAGATAGATAGATAGATAGATAGATAGATAGATAGATAGATAGATAGATAGATAGATAGATAGATAGATAGATAGATAGATAGATAGATAGATAGATAGATAGATAGATAGATAGATAGATAGATAGATAGATAGATAGATAGAAGCTTATTCTTCTCAACAACTTGCCCTAATAACCTATATTATCTCTCAGCCATGGTAATAAAGGCCGATGGGCAATAACAGCTTGGTTTCCTTCCTCTCTGTGGAGCGAATGGACCCGGTCCTGCAGTCTGTCTACTTAATTAAGCTCAGGGGTGAAGGCGTTATTTGTGGGAAAGAATCCAATTATTTTTTTTCTCCTCATTGCTCCCAAAGAAGAAAAGGGTTTGATGATGAAGATGATGATACCACTCAGAGGCGAGATTGCCACTTCAGGACTTAAGAATTCAGTCTTTGCACCTTGCCTGCCCTCTTTCCTCCCCCAAATTAACCAACTCCAATGAGTCAGCCCTGAGAGAAAATGTGGAGTTATTTTAGTTGTGCAAAGAGATTGTTACTGAATCAAAATGAAAGCAGAGATGGAAATTTAAAAAAAGAAAGAAATATTCTGGAAGGATAACCCGTCCAGTTGTATCTTCAAAGACAAAGAGGCTTAAAAGAAACAAAAGAACCAATTAAACATTTCTGAAACCTTAATTACTACGTAAAGATCTTAACACACTCTGTCTCAGATTAATAGATGGCCTTATTTTGAAACAGACAGTTTTCCACTTCTTCCTGTTGTGGAGAAGTTTAGGGTTAGATTCAATGAACATAGATAGAGGATGGAGCAACTGCAGACTTACTGTGTTTGGGGTAAAACTGTAGGGATAGTCAGATTCCAGCCCTCATGATAGACTTTAGTGATGGAGTAAACACAGAAAATGTAACTGTTTGTTTTGTTGTATCCAGTGATGCAATCAATGACATCATCAGCCCATGCAAACAGGAAGTGCTGGATCAGCCTGTCCCAACAAAGATAATGAATTTTACCTTTAAGAAAAAATATCAAATTAACTAATGATTCAAAAGTGTTGACAGTAAAAATGTAAACTGTGACGTCATGCTACCAAGTGAAGCAACAACAGAAGATTTAAAATAAAATATTTTGAATACCTATTAAAAAAAAACGTAATATATTATTAATCTGTTGGTAAATAAATGCAGACTCAGCCCTTTTAGTTCTGTAAGAAAAAGTTCCAGTTTTGTAAAATAGTTAAAGTACTTGGTTAAAAAAGCCTTAAAAATGAGCCATCTTTCCAATGGATGAGCTAATAACAGTTTTAATTATAAGATCTGATTAAGATGTTTTTCTTTATTTTTGAGTTTACATTTCAAAAGGTCAAAAGTGATGCATTCAAAGAAACCTTTGAAACATTGTTATTTAATGCTATTACAGTAATTAGCACTAACACACCCATACACACACCCACACACACACAAGTGTTTGTGTTCAGTTATTGGTTAAAACACATGGGTTGAATTCCAGTGCTCACTCATTTCTGTTGTTTCCTTCTGACAATAGAAAGTGACACATTTCCCATATTCCCCTAATTGGAGTTTTTGTCTGACCAAACCAGAGCTTCTTTGATGTGACTGTTTGTGAGCATTGAGGTTCGTTCAAAGACAAACTCCGTCATTACGCACTTTCATGTCTCCACAGGGAGCGCCAGCACCGCCTAATCTGGGCCCGGGAGAGCTCACCCTGCTCTCCCCTCCTGAACTTTACCTCGGAGTGGGTCACCTCCGCGGAGCCGCTGGGGAGAGGCTGCTGCTGCCATGCCCTAATCCTGGAGAGTCGATAGATGCTAGCATGGCTGGAGGCCTTTGCTTCACTCAAGAGCCCCAGGGAGAGCAGCTCATTTCAATAAATGTAAAGTGATGCTGTTCACAAGCAAACAAGGAAGACACACACACGTCCGTTTTCATCCGTGTTTGCACATACCCACACATGTGATGTGGAGTTCATGTGTACGCAGATGCAGCGGTGGATTGGTTGTCCTGGGGGCAAAATATAGGAGCGCGCCGCAGTGATGTAGTTAAATGACAGGCAAGCGAGTGGAACATTTGCTCACTTGATGCTGTCGATGCGTCGCTGCTGCCCCGATAAGACCTTATTTACATTTGTCAGGGTGGAATTGATTTCTTTTTTGCCCTTTACAGACTGCTCAAATTGCAGAGTAGATGGGAGCTGTGTGGCTGTGTTGGCGAAGGCAGAGAATGTCTGTCAAAAGTCTCGCAGTTGAACTCAGGAGAAAATAAAAGTCTAAAAAGTTGATTATAAACCTCCACATATTTAGATGTCTGCAACCTTTACCTTAATCTGTGTGACTGGGACATATGTTGATGTTGGGTGTGTGTGTAGGTGTGCGTGGGCGTGTGTGTATGTGTGTACAGATGCACCTGTGTCTTCCTGCACTACCTCCTGTATGCATTTGTTCACTATGTGTGTGTGAATGTGTGTGTGTGTGTGTGTGTGTGAATGTGTGTGTTTCCACAGGAGGACACAATGAAATGGGTGGCTGAGCGGGCCCTCCCACCATTAAAGCACTAAATGGGCAGCCAGAGGTCCCAGAGAGAGTGTGGATGAGGAGGGTCCTCCAGGGAGGTGAAGGTCAGTGGGTTTCTGATGGGATCGTATGATTAAGGTCAGACCTGACCACTGATGGAAAGGTGCGTGGCGTCAAGATGGGGGCCTTACTGTAACAGGTTAAGTTCATGATTTTTCTTTTGAGCAACGGAGGTTACAATAAGACGCCAAAACAAAGTTACTGTAATTGGCAGAAGTGACCTGCTTGCTACATAAGTGGGTAAAAAGGTGATGTTGTTACAGTTTACACAGGATGTCTGTTTTTTTGTGAAATAATCTTTAATAAAATAGTAAACAAGTACAAGCAGCAAGAAAAATTGTAATCATTTAAAAAAACTTGATGGTTTTGAAGAATTTTAAAACTTTTGACATCAGAAAAAGCAGCTCATAAAAATCTAAATTAGTATTAACTTTGATTAATATTGTGGACTTTTGTCTTCTTGTAACATGTAAGTACACTCCACACTTTTCTAAAGGATTGTAGCATTGATACGCTACATTAATACTGTAAGGATGTAAATAATCAGTTTAGACCTACAATCTGATCTAAAATCTGTGCCCAGTATCAATACTTTAATATTCTTATATCTTATATCTCTTATATAAGATATAAGAGATATCTCTTATATCTCAAATTTATAGAAGATTTTGCATGTTTCTCATCCGAAGATTTCTTTATCATTCATCAAAACATAATTACACCTCTGTTAAGAATGAATTGGTTCTAATTCAAACAGATCTTTTTCCAAATGCATTTTTCTTATTTTTATTTCTTTACTTTTTTATTTAATTAAGTTTAATTCTGGCTTTTCTACAGCAGCAGCTCTGTCTGCCACAGGTCAATCTGAAGAGGCATGAAGTTGTGTTTCAGTCACAACTATGAGGAGGCAGAAAAATAAAAATAAAACAATTATTGCAGAAACGTCTTAAAAGTTAGGCATCCATAGGAAAAGTGTACAATACAAACAAAAACCCCACCGAGTCATGAGAAGTTAATCCTCACTAAGATTGGACCAGAGATTCCTGGGAGGGAGACGTCAACAGGGCTGATCAACCAATCAGAAAAGGCCAAGAAGTGAAGAGAGAGATGTTAGTTAGACAGACAGTAATAAGAAAAAGATGTTGAATTCTTTAAATAGCAAAATAAATTACTTCACTTTAACACATTCACAGGGATTCAATCGTAAAAACCTGATCAAGTATTTGTATTTTTTTTTCCAAATGAATCTTTATAAGTATTCAGAATATATAAAAAAAAAAAAAAAAACTTTGTTTAGTTTGGCCCAGTCACATACACAGATATGTTATCAAGGTTACCATGGCAACATCATAAAATTTTCACAGCGTGTAAACAATGATATCTTTACAGACCTGAGAGGGACACTTTAAATGATAGCATCAATAAAACATGATCACAGGATAATGACATTCCCAATGAGGTTCATCTACCGCCGTGCCTGCGTCGCTGTTTAACTCCTCTGACTGACAGACTCACAGGAAAATAGATAAATCTGACCTCCGGTTCTAAGGGTATTTCACTTATTGCTGCCAGACGGGCCCGGCACCAAAAAAGTGTTTATTAAGAACCCCTCCCCTCCACTCCTAAAAAAATAAATTAGAGGTGGTGCTCTTTGCCCAGCTCCCTCAAATCAAAGTCTAAAAGATTATTCCACATAATTATACTAAAGGGCAATTGGTTGATATGTGGCAGGGTCGGAGGTCGTGGCCTGGTAGAAGCAATCTGTAGGCTCTGGTTGGCAGGCGGTAATACGCAACCAGGCGTCAGCCTATAACCCTATTCCCCAGGCTGATTGCTACCTGTCACCTCGCTTCAACTCATGTAAATTGTGTCTGCTTTCTGTTGGAGGGGGTGGGTGTATGTGTATTTTTTTTCCTCTGCTGTGTGTGAATTTGTGAATACAATCCTGCTTCAGTTTATGCATGTGTGTGTGTGTGTGTGTGTGTGTAAGTTAGGGCATGTGTCCGGTCTCTGCTGGTGTCGTCCTGCTGCTGCTGCTGTTCAGCAGTAATGGTTTCTGGGGGCAATCAGGAGAAGACACTTTCTTGACTCATCTCCTTTAATGGCGTGTCCTCCTCAGGCTAAAATTGAACAGTCCTGACATGTCCTGAGGCGGCCGGTGAAAATTCAATAAATCGTCTCGGTCAGCACCGTGTCGTTTTTGTTGGAGATGCGGAGTGTAAATGCGTGGCTGGAACATGACGTCTGAACAGGGCGATGTGTTCGCCGTGTCCCTGAAAGTTGTCTGACTGACACCCACAGCGCTGTAGTTTGGAAGGTAAAGTGTCACCTTTTACTGTAACACCAGCTGTTCTGAGGCACAGCCAATAAATAAGTCTAACAGCATAAAAATGTCACCTTATTTTCACCTTGACAGAAAAACCTAATGGTCCTGGAAGCTGCAACTTAATACAAAAGACTTCTGTTTTAACTTTAGTCAGTTCTACATTTATTGGTTTTTATTGTGTATTCATTGTTTGGCTATTAATGTAAGAAAGAAAATCAGAAATTAGAAAATACTTAAAAAATAGAGTATTGATGTAACTAATTAACATTCCAAGAAGTCAATTACTAGAATATTAGCTTTCCAAGATGTATATTTCTTGTAGCATTATTTGTGAAGAACAGGAAAATGTAATATCATCCTATTACATTTCTTATGAGTCAACATTTAATGTGAACTGAATAAAAAAATAGTAAATAAACTGAATTGAATCAATCTTAATGTGATTTTATAGTATTTGTAATAGATTAGCATTTTACTGCATATGTAATAAGACAAAACTTAAACTCTACAAACAAATGACATTTGAATTTCTAAGCAATTTTTTTTTAGTTATTACTTATTTTTTAGCATGTTTTATGGTCTATGGTTCAATCCTCACTCCGAATTATAAAAATATATATTTATTTTCATTTATATATATTTAGGCCATTATGTGAAGGAAACAGGGATATAAATTTGTCCAAAAATAATGAAATAGACAAGAGGTACTGTATGGTTAATAAATTCATATTGATTTTTTTTCCTCCAGTGTCAAACACAAATGTTTCATTTTCTGGGAAAAAAGATGGAATATATTTGAAATGAAGAGTCGCCCCCTCCAGTCTCAGTGGAAAGCAGAGATGAATTGGGGGTCCCTCCTTGGCGCTGTGTCAGTTTTTATATGACATTATTATTCTCCGGGTTATAAATTCTGGCATGTTAAGATCTTTGACAACAGCGACATAAAATTCAATCAATGACGCCTCTTTTCTCTCCGCCCGGCAGCTTCGGGACACACTGATACTTCCTAAATCAAAGCCAATGGGATTCTGCATAATTGCACAGCAGCAGCGTCCATGTTTAGGGTCAGGAGCGCTGGCCGTGAGGCTTTATGGAGTTAATGTGAACGGCGGTATAAAACACTGCTTCATAAAACATTACTGCGCTGACATATTGCTGAACAGGGTGCAGGTTTATTTATGAAGGCAGCTGCTTGCATTGGTCTGCCGGGGTGCTGCTGAGGCCCCCGGGGACGATTCCCCGCAAAAATATTTGCTTTTCACATCAAAAAGTAAACACTGAGAATTCCCTCAAATACAAGAAATCGGGTCATTTATGGTCTCACAATTTATCTCTAATATATCTCCAATTCATGTATTTTTTTATTTTATTTTTGTCATGAATAATATAGTATTATTTAATAAAGTCACTTTGAGTTGGTTCTGCAAAGATATTTCTAAATTCTGCTGCTAACTATTTTTATTTCTTTTTTGTGTTATATCGTATGTTTTTCATGTGAAGCAATCTGTTAAATATTGTGTTGAATATTCCCACAGTGATGTCCCTTTCCTCCATCTGTATGCTGCTGCTTGTTGGAGGCTGATTGCTCTGATTGATCATTATCTGATGGCCTCTTGATTAGAATGCTAATGTGGGGATGGTCCTCCTGCCTCCTCCACTCCTTGTCTTTGAAATGAGGCGTAATGGAAATGCAGTAATGGAAATGACATGGACGATGTGGGATGGATCATCCCCCAGTTAATAATTCCAATCTGTTAATCAATGGTCCGGTCGATTGGCCACAAAATCCCAAAACCAAGTTTGTCTCAGCACCTGGGGTGAAAGGGATTGTGGGACATGAAAGGGATTTTTGGGGACAGGTTTTATTAAGTGGACTGAAATAATGGTTTATTTTCTGTTTTTATTTTTGTTGGTTTGTACATTTAAAATTACATAAAAAAAAACCATTCTTTACTCCAGGATTCTGCCTGTGATCACAAGGTGAGATGAACATAGAAATAAATCCTTTTTTTCCAGGAGATGGCTTCAGCCCACAGAGAGTATGTTTTTCTTCAGAACAGTGTGTACAACAAAAACGTATTAACAGCATAATAACAAAAGATTATGTTCATCTGGGGCTAGGCCCTCTGTTTTCTCGCCAGGCGCTGACTGTGAAGTCTTTATTCTGTGAGTCGGGCGGCACGCTGAACCCTTAAAAAGGTTATTATGTTCCCTCACCGTGGCAGCACCGGCCCACAGAGCTCCGATATTGTGACGAGGGTCGCCTGTACCACATTAGAGCCAATAAATGTGCGTTGGCACTTCCTCAATTTAAAGTAAAGCCCCTTTTCCCTTCCGCCTCCCTTCTTCATTCCTAATAGGGTATTCCAACAACGCATCTAATAAGTTGTGGGATATCTGCTGTAGGAAAGGGCAGAATTTCTATTTTCTCTATCTGCTGTCATCCCATAACTGACGCTTTACATGACAATATGCAACATAATTTCATACATTTTTAAGAAAACGTGATTTTTGTAGAGTTTTATGCACGTTGTCCTTTATTTTGACTTAAGTGTACTGTGTTTCTAAAATAAATCATAGAACCAATATGAAAGAAAAGGATAATAAAATGCTTTGAGGCCGGTGCTCTTATTATGGCTTTTATGTAAACTGGGTTACTCTCTCATGGCTACCATGGGAGCTAATATCAACCTCAGGGATCATCTAAAGCCCACCGGGTCCACAGAGGACTCCAGATTCAGGAGAATCTTACATATGTGTGTGTTGGCTTCTTCTTATTATTCTAGACAACAATACTGCACCTTGAAAAATTATTCACACCCCTTGAATGTTTCCAGCTCTGTGACTCAAAGCTTTATAGAACGTTTTTTTAAAGTCTCTAACTGTACTAGAGGCATCTTTAACCTCTTTAGCAGCCTCAAACAGTCTGTATTTATCCCCTTCGCTCTTTATGTAAATTTTGACAAGCTTCTCTGTTTTTGCTGAAGGAACAGATACCCACAGCATGATTCCACCACCACTGTGTTCAATGTTCAATCTGTCCAAAATGCTTCCCAGGAGCCATTTTCAGCCACTTGGATTGATTTGCATGGTCACTTACTGTTCAATTCAAGAATGATACAAATCTGGAAAGTTGATGGAGAATTTTTATTTTAGAGCAAAATTATTACAGACAGATTAAAATCTTCCTGCAGGCGGGAATGTAGTTATTATTTTTTTTACAACCACACTTTTTGCATTTTCTTAAACTGAATCAGATCTATACAGTGACTTTTACTCAAAAGCAGACGTTGATTTAAATTAACTCATTACAGTTGGATAAATACTGCGAGAGCTTTCAAAGAGAGACTGACCCAGATCCTGTCTTTATTAAGTAGACTTAATCTTTTTCTATCTCTTCAATCAAGTTCAAAAGAAATTACACAGTCCATGCTTTTCATTTTATAGGGTGAATACGCAGAAACCTTTTTTTTTGGTTTGGGGTCAAAAATGATTTACACCTCCATTTTCTACAAATTTTTACTATTTGTTAAATATATTTATACACATATAATCAAGAGCAGCTGATGGTTCTTGGTTTCATCAGTAAAAGTGGAAATGGAGACTAACGTATGCCTGTGTTTTTGTCATGTTTTGCGGTGGTGGAGGTGAGGCAGAAACGCAGATGGACCGGATTGAATGTAAAATAATGAATTTAACGACAAACCAGGATACAACAAGGGAACAGGACGATGAGGAGTGACATGTGACTAGACGTAGACGAGGATCCGACAAGACACAGAGACACAGGTGACACTAAATACACATAAGGTAATCAGGGAACGAGACACACCTGGGAACTAATCAAGGGGAGACAGGACAACACAGAGACTCAGACACACAGGAAACTAGAAATAAATACACCAAAAAACATAGAACCTGACAGTTTTCAAATTTAGATTTCTGAAAAATTCTGATATCGGTTTTCTGTTCCATCACCTAAAACGAAATCCATTCATGGTGTGAATACTTTTAAGAGGCATAATGTTCCCTGCAACAACAAACACCTTCACCCCCACGCTGAACGTCTGTAAGTAATAAAGAACATCCTCCAGGACAAACACTCTCAGCGCCTGATTGGTGATTGATTGTCCTGAACATCAATCTCTATGAGATGCTTTAACTTTTCTTCTTTTTCACCCTTACACAGAAAAGGCTGGATGAGTGATGGATAAATAAAGAGGCATGAATTCATTAAATATACCAAACCCTCAACTACAACACTGATCTCTTCTTAGACTGTCGGCATTCTAGACTCAATCCCATTTGAGCCAAATGTAATCTAAACATATTTAAAGTTGTACCATCCAACATTCATGTTAAACAGAATGATTTCATCATATTTACTAGCTCTCAGCTGTAGTTTATGTGAAGCTCTGTTATTAGTTACTAGATTACCAGGTGTTTGTTGCTTTAGGGCAAAGGATTTAAAGAGTCGTACAAAACCTAACTACATGTCCTTCCTCTTTTCCAATGAACATAAATGATAGTTTAAATAACTCAGCTGAAGGACTTCAGATGTACTCATCTGTCTGAGTCCATTTCTAGAGCGATGTTTCCTGCCTACTCCAGTTGCCCCCTCCCACCAAGAGCGATGACACTTCTCTGCCCACCACCGTCCAATGGTGCAGTCCCGGCCGGGCCTTTTAAACACACATTGATTCGAGCAGTCGCCACATTAAACATTAACACGGGACCCTTAGCTTGTCACGAACAGTGGGGGCAATTAATAGAGAAGTAATGGTGGTGGCAGGATGGAGGGGGGCAGCAGTTAGCTCAGACAGTCAGACTGGCTGGCTGGTCTGTTACCACCTGTTCTCTGTGAGGGGAAATGAAGTCAAACCTTGGCACCCTGCTGTGAGACGCTGATTGAAATTTACAAGGCTACACGCACGCCTCTGACAGCCATGTTGGGTCAGATTCTTTGAGGAAGTCCATATGTGTAAAGCATAATTGGTGCAGGGAACTACAGGAACAACACCAGCCCAGTTCGACCCAGCATAAAATACAACCTCAGAAATGATTTTGTACAATTGTTTGTTTTGCTATAATTATACACTAATACAGATGAGTGGAAGTCAAGCATTAAGGAAACGCCTCTCACTTTTAATGTGTTGCCTTTCTCGTCATTTGCTCCCTCTAACAAAGCTTGACAAGTCTAAAGAGGCCTGTTTGTTCTCCTTTATCAGGCAGGCAGCTCCTGGCCTCTTGTATTCAACACACACTACAGTGGAACCAGATGTCCTTTTGCCAGCGGCACAACTTTCAAGTTGACAAGGTCCCCCTGGAGAATGGGGGATGGATCGGTGGCAGGCAGAATTTGTGACTAATAGCCAGTTTGATGTGACAGGGCCCCACTGTCTGGGGAAATTGAAGCGCTCTCTGTGTCGATACCTTTTGTGTCTCGCTCAGTTGTAGGTTATTGTTGGCCTGGCCTTGGGGACCAAGGGCCGGGCAGTTTACATTGCAGACACTACGTGGTCAGCACCAACTTTTTTATTGTGGCTATTGATTGGTGCTGGATGCCCCGCTGTGGCTAATTTGCTTGTTAACATAAATTTGTCAGAGTGAGAAGCGAGGAGACGGGAGGGAGGAAGGGGGTTCAGCAGCACTGAAGTGTCCCAGGATTTCTTCCCTCCGTCTTGTCTTCATCTCAGCGCCCTAAGCCCAAACACTTAAATCTCAAATCACTGTTTTTGTTTGGCGGCTTGTTCATCTAGTCCAATAGAGGGGCCTATTTATTAAACAACTAGTTAATCTGTCATTTAATCAATACAGCTTTTCTTCTCTCACCGTCTGGAATTAAACACGAGTTAAACACAAACCAGATTTAATGACCTTTTTATGGGACCCACTCAGCCAATGAAATTAACACCAGAGATTGTCCTTTTATACCTATAAGTCTGTGTAAGCTATTAACTTCAGAAAATATCATTTTAAATGGCAACACATGGCAGCGAGTGGGGCCACACACTTTCTGCTCCCACATCCACTTTCATATGTCAGAGTGCGCAGGAATGCCGTGGCTTTCTAACTAACAACAGACTGAATTTATCCACCAGAGAGAGGGAGAGGGAGAGAGAGAGAAACGGGGAAAAGAGCAAAGGCATGAATTTTATATTAAATTCCTTTGGCTAATCCAGCTTGCTGTTCAGTCCAGGCTGAGTTTAGGCAAAAGTATTAATAATGCATTGAAAGGAGCTTATTTTCTTCTTGCTAGAATGGGTTTTATGGGACTAGTACTTTCTCAAGTTATGCATCTTGGTTATTTGTAAGCACCCAATAACTAAGCAGGTGACACTTCATTTTATGAGATCTTAAGCCAGCCGAAGCCTGAAAACGCCCCAGGTTGGATATCCTAATACGACAGAGAGATGCTCTGAAAAGAAGATAATGAATTGATGGAATATTTTCATCCTGTTTCTTTGCATCCTTTACATTCACAGCTTCAAGGTTTTCTTTAACCTTTTGCCAGCCAGTTTGTCAGCTTTCAGTAAACAGCTGCTTCCTTTTATTCAAACTCACTATTATTGTGGAAACAGGCTTACATTCTAATGTCTGACATTTTAACATTCATCAAACATCAAACTTTTTCGACTATTAACCACAAATTTGTGTCGATCTTTTAAGTCTTAAGGATTTGTCGGGTGCAGGTTTGCAGTGTTCCCACAAGCGCGGTAATGTTCTGGACTCCGACTGCGCAAGCCTTAGCTGTCGTTACCTCATCTTGGTGAAATATAATTTTGGTTTTGGGAGCTGCCGCTGTGCTGTGGTAGCAGGGAAGCTGTCTGATATGACGCAGTGTCTGTGCCCCCCAGCACCACACATGTGCATGGACTCATCACAGGCCCCCCTCTGATGGTATAAGGTTTCCCAGCATGCCACAGGCTCTGAGAACAGGGAGGACATGTTGGCAATGGCCAAGGGTGACATCAACAACAACTGGCCCATGATACCATAGAAACATCAATAATATTTCTGTTTAGTGTGATCCAGAAGGAGGTATTATTCTTCAGGCAGGTGAAACATCTATGCAAATACGCAATGTGCTTTTTGTTATTGACGTTTACAGCCTTCGTATTTAATCAAACTCCTCCTAGGGATTTCGATTGATCAGCTCCAAACTTGGTCAGTCTGTTCTTAAGGCATGGCCGATTCAAAGTTATCAAAACGGTGAGTTTTTGAGCATGCTGAAGGGAAGTTACCACGGGTCAAAGTTCACCTACTCGCCAGGAAAAAATAAACTGTTGTATCTCCTACACAAAAAGTCACAGTGGCACTAAATTTTCAGTGATTGATCATCATCAGGTGTCCTACAATACCCAATGGCTAAATGATGACATTACTTAGGCCACACCCCCTGAGAGCAGGAAGTGTCATGCTTTACTGTGAACGGTCGTTATCTTACCCCTTTGACCTAATCAAGATGAAACTGTGTCCAGAGACAGAAGACATGTTGGTGTGTTGTGGATTCCAACCCCGACCGGCTTCGATGAAGCAGGTGGGCATGGCGGCGTGGAGAAGTGACCTCTAACGTCGTTGCCATACGATTGGCTCTGAATTCCACAGTTTTGGGCCGAGCTGCTCCAAACTCACCAGGATGGCTCGTCATCTGCCCGCCGACAGGAATCCATAATAAAATTTGGTGGGCGTGATGATATTTGACTATTCGCCATGAAACATCAAGGTTCAATAACTTCCACATGGAAGGTCACAGCTGCATCAGACTTCCCACATCTCTCTACAGACAAGTCCAGATCACAATGTCATGTTCAATTGATGACATCACCTTAGCCCCGCCCACTTCCAACAGGAAGTCACCAGTTTTTTATATATGTTTAATCATGTGCAAACTGACATAAAAGATAATATGATGAACTCTGTCAATGCTCGCTGCTGGCAGAACAGTGTGGGCGTGGCCAAATGGCGAATATCAGTCCCTCACCATATCAATATGATTGTCTTTAAATCACACATCGATGATCTGATTGACACCAAACTCAATATGTAAGACCTTTGTTCACCTCTAAAGAGCCCAACAGCATTGAAATGTCATTTGACTCCACTGCGGCCACTAGGTTAATTCATCAGCTACATCTCCTCGCTGCATCGACCGATCTGCACCAGATTTTTCTTGAGTCGTCGGGGAGCGGTGCTGAATGCATTCATGTGTATCGCCTGGTGGACGGGCGGGGAAAATGAGTGACAGCTTCTGCGGTCACGCATTCAGATATGGTGAGTTGTTTGGGTTCTGGTGTGCTCTGCAACCCCAGAACTAGAACCAACCACAGAAAAGTACCATTTATTTTTTTGTATTCCTCCAATCTGGAACAAACTTCCAGAAAGGTTGCTCTATTTTGAAGGATGTATAAAGAAAATGGAAGTGGGCCAAGTGCTGATCTCTGAGGAACACCACTATAGCAGCATAAAAACAGTTTTTCTTCTCTGACCATCTGGAGTTAAACAAAGGTTAAATACAAACCACAAATGATCTTCAAATTGCAATCACTCAAATAATAAAATAACACCCGTCAACTGAGATTCCACACTGGAAACAAATAAGGATTAATTAATAAATTACAAAGTGGAATCTGCCATAAAACTCAAAATATGTTCAAACTTATGCTGTGCAGCTGATCATAAACCATTTAAATAGATTATCCTCCTGCAGGTGGGTTAAAATTGTTTCACAAACATATTTTCAAGACTCTTGGATGTTTAGAAACTGACCTGTACTAAGATTAACATCAAGATTTCGAAATTTCCATTCAAATATTTATTAAAGGCCAATTCAAAAACCTGACGTCTGGAAAACAACAGCATCGAAAACAAATAGCAAAAAGCAGTCAAAAACATTTTTAAAGATTTGAAAACATGTTTTTAAACAATTTTAAAAATGAAAACATTTGTAATTTTCCTTGACGTCCACTAATTAAACCATTTTGTATCTTTTTCTTAACAATCCCATCTGTCAGTGCAGAAAAACTAACCAGCATCGTTCACAGAGGTCGTCTCTCCAACTGGACATAGTTGTAAACAGTAACTACTTAAATATTGCCCTAAGGTGTATGCGCTCTTTGACCTTACCATAACCCCAACCCGGCCATAACCCTGACCTTCATCTGGCCTCTGGCCTCTAGATTTAACCCTAACACCAAGTCTGCTCGGCGTGCACCCTTCAACCTGATGTCCCCTGCCTCCAGGGCACATCTGCTTCAGGATCCAGCCTCTGAAGGAGGAAAATAAAGTCAACGAAACCTGAACCCCTGATGAAATCCACTTAATATCTCAGTGATCGGCTACTGCAAGACAAATGTGGATCTGTCGTCAGTGAGATGAAATCGACAGCAGCCTGCAGCAGAACGCACCGCATCTGATTCCTACTCTCATAAATGCTTGTTAAACTTACTTCAGCAATAATTGGAGGTCTTGTTCATTACATGTAATTTAGTTTTTTTTAATCATTTCTTGTATTTCTATTTAATTTATTTTGGTATTATCACAGGAGAATCCTGAGACAGATAGAATTGTGATTCCAGTTCTATTCAAGTTTGAACAGCTTTTTATAATATTTTAGTGCTAGTTAGACAGCAGCACACACTAAAATAACAGCAGTAACAACAAAATGTCTTTGCATTTATGATTTTAGTTGGATCCGTCAGAAACTGGCCCACCAGCTTGTCCTGAACTCGGTGGTCTTTTTGATACATGGGCCTGTGGACTGGCCCAGAAACAAGAGAGCAGGGATAAATTTCCCCTCCCTTCGTTTCCCTTTCCCTGGGTCGATGTGATTCCTAAGCTGGGGCTGTACTTTCTTTCTCAGCCTTCAAATACTCCCCTGCAGCATTTGGCTTCAGTTCTTTTGCATCCTAAATCCCTGGTCCGGGAGCTCGCCTGGGCCCAGTTGCATTGGGTGGTCACCAGTACTGTTCTGCATATTGAAAAATGTCTTTTGAGCGAGCGACAAGACGGTATGGTAGCAAAAAGCTGCTATCCAGTTAAAAATAATCTCCTATCTAACACAGATGCTGATTTTTGTATTTGATAATTGTTCCGTTGTTAAGTTCAGGCTTTGAAGCATCTGCCTTTCTGTTTCTGTTTTCAAATTCAGCCTCTTTGACTGTAATGAAAGCAAAACAGCTGAAAATTCCCACATTATTAAATAAAACATGTTGGTGGTCAGGGGCCAAACGCTGTCACGCCATGAGGGGCCGAGAACTTAGTGATATTAGTCATATTCTGTTTACTTCTTATTCTTTTCATTTCAACTAAAAGGAATTAACAAAGCTGTTACTGAGATGTTATTACAAATATTTTAATCTACTGGTTATTTCTTTTAATTTGTCTGTCTGGGAATCTGCATAAAAAACACAACTAAGCTGTGTATTGCATACTTCTGCACAGGTCCCTCTAGAAAATGAGATCCAGATCTCAATGGGGTTTACCTGCTTAAATCAATAAAACAACAAAAATAAGACATGACATTACAGACACATTCATCCTTTCACAACTCACTTTCATCATTGAATTATACAGAATTATACTTAAGTGACATTTATTGCTGTCAAATTCTGTCACAGTTTTATGTTCCTCAAAATTCACCTCATATATTCAAAGTTTGATTCTTTATGTTTCCTTTACTTCCTGTTTATTGTCCCTCTGGTTTCTGTGGTTCTGCCTCATTTTGTCACTAGTTTGTAGTCATACTTGTGTTAAGTTTTTGTTCTGTTTTTCAGTTCTGGTCTCGGTTTCTGTTCATCCGTACGTTCAGTGAGATTCCCTGACCTCTGCCTCCTCGCTCAGCGGCTCTCACCTGTCCACTGATAACCTCTCCTCAGCGATGTTGACCTCTGCTTCACCAGGTTCTTATTATCTATTCTGTTTGCTGCCTATGTGTTCCCAACTTTGGGCTTTGGTTCAGATTCCTGCTCTTACTTTCATGTTTAGATTTTGAACACCCAGTTTCATTCCTTAAATCCGTTAACGCTCTGCTCTGATGAGACTCTGTGGCCAACAAGCAGAACTCTGAGTGTGGAGGAAAACTAACACGACATGCCCTGAACAAACATTCTCCAAAATCAATTATTTCATCTCTAGATGTGTACAGCTAGTAGAGACGCACTTCAGAAAATCTACAAAGACCTACAAAGTACTGATTAAGGCCGAGTACAAATGCATGCCACACTTCTCAGATTTTTATTTGTGAAGCATTTTGAAATCCTTGGATCCTTTTAATCCCACGTCACAATTATTCACCACTTTCCTTTGATTTCTTACAAAATATTCCAATGAAATACATAAAAAATATTTCATAATTTGAAGTTTAAAGAGCATGAATATTTTTTAATCACACTCCGTTATGTGGAAAAAACAGGGAAGTGAAACTTAAATTACAGATTAAAGATGATTAAAATATAGTTTTTGCCACCAATTATTAAAGATATTTTTAACATATATTTTCCAAAGAGGGAAGCTGCTGTCTTCTTTCTATCATATGTCTGTTTGATAAGAGTCTCTCTACGTTTTGCTTTTTGTCTCCAAGCTTATCAAAGGAATCCTTTCCATAAACCGGTCCAGATGGGAAGAGAGGAACAAACACAGGACTGTGGACAGATGAAGACACTGAGTACTTCTGTGAAAATGCAAGTTTTCCAACAGCTGACTGGATGAATTTTAAAATAAACATGTCTGTTGATTGTGTCCAGTACATTTAGGGTCAGATGTATTATTTTATGCTGGAAAACAGTGATCTATCTGAATTTGTTTTTCTGTGATAGATTTTCACCTCAGTCATCTTTCACTTCATGGGAATTCCAAAATATAAAAAGAGATTGATCACATATCCATTTTTTTTCAATTGTTTGTATTGAACATTCTCTTATTGCACAACTGTTAAAAAATAAAACACAACACTGAATAAAAAATAATGTATATCAAAGGGTGCCACTGAGAATATTGTATGACCACAGGACTATTTTAATAAAGAAAATATGAATGTGTGACGTGATATTTACCTTAAACACAAGAAAATTTGAAAAAGCTCTCATCCTTTTTATTTTGAAGGGTTTAATTTGTTGGAAAAACGAATAAGTTACAATTCATTCACATCAATCCAATTTAATCAGAAATGTATAAAAGACAGTCCCAGAACATTTGATTCAATTAGTCACTGATTATTTTAGTGTGAATTTAAACCGGCTGGGATGCAACAGAGAAGAGAAAAGAGTTTAGAAAAAGACTGTTTCGAATTCTTGTTTTCTGATTTTAAGTACATTTTACAAGCAGTAATTTTGGAATTGGACTTTATTTATTTATTTATTTATTTATTTATTTATTTATTTATTTATTTATTTATTTATTTATTTATTTATTTATTTACTTATTTGAAATAGTTCTGTATGAAAGCTGAGGTTTAAAGGCAGGTCACCCACTTAAAAATTGAGTAAACTTCTGCATGAATTCACAGAAGCTGCATTGGTCAGAATAACACCAGACTGAAATCCACTGTGCAACAATATGAGAGGAAAAAAAAAGAAAAAAGCACCTTGGGCAAATGAGAAAAAAAGCATGCATACCTTCAGCACCTTTCTTTGGGATTTACCTGGAATATGAAAGGATTGAAGCTACAGCTGGCTTTACAGACACTGTGTTACTTTATTAAAGCTCATGTGCCAACTTCGGCACTGTATTAAAAACTGAAAGAGAGGTAGTGAGAACCTGATTCCTCAGGATAGAAAGACAGAAATCCCTGGTTGAAGCACCTCAGATCTTTGGCTTCCTGCCTGCAGCTCCTGCTGAAGCTCCAACAGGCTGATGATGCTGTCCTGGGTTAGACAGGCAGTCTCTTTAAAAGGTATTGATTTTAAGTTCAATAAAACATGTATTATTTGCAATTTCTTAAAGAACAAGGAGCTACTTCTTCTTTTGGAAGACATTACCTTAAGTTTAAGAATTTCATGCTAATGGCGGTACATATGTAGATTATTAAAAGAATCCATGGTGACAGTTAGGTACCACTGAGGTCAATTTGTCTACAGCCAAAAGGTCAAAAAGGAAAAATAATATGCACAAATATGTTGAAGATTTATTCCCTAAGAAAATACAGCATTGGTCCATTACCACAGCTAACAGAGAAAACATTTTAGTGAAAAATGATCAAATTATCAAACATTTAAACAAGGCAAGGAACAAATGCATTTATTTCAGTTCAGGTAAACATAAAACAGTTTTTTGGTGTAGCCCATTTCAGCAATAAGGTAGTTCAATGTGTTTTACATAATAAAAACATAATACAGTAGCTAATTATGAAATAAGCATTATATTTTTTTTCAAATGCCATCATCAAAGTCATCAAGCAGATTTAATGATTGTTGTTCCAGTTCTTACAAATCAGTGCCAGTTCTAAACAGGCTGAACTTTAGTCTTACTTTAAATGAACTCTGTGATTTTTACTGATTTCCAGTTTTATATTAGTTTAACATTTTTATTGCATTGACTTTGTAGTAATCCCTCACACTGAGCATGCATTTATAAACACTGGAGAGGAAAACCCTCCTTAACAGGAAGAAACCTCCAGCAGAACCAGAACCGGTCTCAGTTTGAGCGAGTGGTCACCTTATACTGCTGACTGAAAATATGGAGCGTACACTGAAAAGAGAAACAGATGCACTGATCCAGGAGAACTTTTTATGTTAGAGAAAAGTAAAATAGCAGACAAAGGAGAACATTAGGTTGTTGGCAGCATTATCTTAGCCAATGCCTTCAGGAAGGTGTCTAAACAGAACGCAAGACCAGATGGAGAAGAAAAAAAAACTACTGAGAGAAAAGTTGAAACAAAACAAAGAGAATGTGGTCAGCTCATCGTCCAGCAGCCTGAACATAACTCCATATTATATGTACATAATGTATTGTATTACATGTTATGCATGTTAAAATAATAAACACTCATCATAAAAAATTACATGAAAACCACAGATTTAAAAATATTGTGATTAAAAACCTGTTTTGTAAATGAAGTTCTGTGTTCTTTCTTCGTCTTCGCTTTGCAAAGAGCTTCTTTATCCACAAGACAATAGCTTACTTTGTATTTTTATGTTTTTCATTTTATAAAAACAAACAGCAAAATGTCTAATATTTATATTAGTCATTTCCATATGTTTATTTTATTGAAGGTTTCTGCAGCAGGATGGGCAGATCTGAGCTGCAGCTTCTGTTTGACTGTAGTAAATTATTTGTGTACATGTGCGTGTGTGTGTGCGTGGGCGTGTGGGTGTGTGTGTAAAAGGTTTCCTCTTAGAGAACAAAAAATGCATACTAAATGGGATTGTCACTGAGCTTAGGTGTGAATGTGTTTGCTTCATTTTGGTTTGATGTTGGTAAACAGACGACGTTCAACAGGAAGCTTTTATAATACAAAGCAAATCATAAAGGCAGATATTATTTGAATGCAAAACAGAGACTTTATTTTAAATAAGAAACATACAGGAACAAAATAAAACACAGAGCGTAGAGAGCAAGGTATAAACACAAATACAGTAAATTGTAATGTCAAAATTAAATTGGTGCTCGATGGTAAAGAAGCGCAGATATAATTTGAAGAGAATTTATCTATTTACCTTTAGTGATTTGGCATAAGCTTCTGCTAAGTACTGTGTGTGTAGCGGTTTAGCATTAGCAGAACTAATGTTTCTGATTTGTGCACTAGGGTTAGCACAGCTAACGTTTTAGTTTGTGGTGTCTATCACAGATTTCTGTATATCTCAAAGGAACAGCTGTTATTGTTGTATTTTTGTTATGTTTGGACTTGCGTGACATTGAGATGTCTGCTGAGATTTTATTGTTTATAAATCACAAAAACATTACTATAGGGAAAATAACTCCATGCTCCATCATCCATAATGCAAGGCAGGTGTGTGAAAACTTTGAGCTCTTCCTCCAGCTTTTAATGAAGACAAGGTAGGCTCTGCACAAATCAACCAAATGAGGAGGAACAACCTGACAGAAGGTTTTTTTTTCTGTCTCTGTGGCGATGCTGACAGAGGGTCCCTCCATCGGCCTCCTTTTTCTGATTCACTACATTTCCTTCTTTTTCCTCTCCATCATTGTCTGCCTGGTTCCCTCTATCACAGTCGTCTCTCTGTTTGCTCTTCTCACGCCCCGTTTTCCCTCCCCATTAAAGACGTTGTATCTCACAAACTGTACATTCACCATATGAGAAACAAATCTGGATTGGGTAACAGTGATGCATTGAGTAAATGAAGTTGAGAAAAAACCACCATGCAACACACTTGTCTCCATGTAGAGAGTCTGACTATTCCCAGATGCTGCTGGTTGTTTCTATACAAAGAGGACACACACATGAAATCCCTGTGGGTTTGAAGCGACACCGTCTTTTCAGCGGGTGCCAGCAGAGCTTTCACTCTTTATGAGTGACTGTACTTTAACATCAGAGGGAGCAGAGCAGAGACTCCCTCCCAATGAACAGTTAGATGGAAAATCCATTTAAACAAGCTGAGTCATGGATGGAGGGAAAAAAACTGCTTTCAGAATGAATTATTGAAGAATCTACCAAGTAAGGATGGAAATGTGGACGCCTAGTCTGGAGATAAAACCTAAATCTGTCACAACTTTGCAGACTCTCAACTTGTTTGCATTAGGTGGCAAACAAGCTGAAGGATTAAAACAAAAGTTAATATGTAGGGAAAAAAGCTCTTTTGGGTTTCCAGGATAATAAATAAGCCGGCAATATTTATCATTTGAAACAGCAGCAACTGGGTGAAAAACTTAAATGAAGCTAATGGCAAAACTAGAGCTGCAAAACATGTCAAACTGCAATCAGCGTTGGAATATTAATGTGCATAAAGTTCCCCTTAGATACAATATTTTCTAGGGTTTTTTGTTTCACACAAATGCCTTTATGCTTTGCTTTTCGTCCAGTGGAATGAACTTTCACTGTCCTGCATGGATCCTGCATAGATCTTAGTCCACCTCTCGCCCTAAAACCAGTGGATGTCGACACCCAGTAAGACTTGGTGCTCCATTTTTTCCTGCTTGGCGCCATGGCGATTGCTAGGAATGAAATCTGAAGACTAGAATGTCCAATTCACTTCTGGTTTTAACAGCCAATGAAGGGTCGGTCTACAACGACAAGGTAGACTCCGTCCTTCGAAGGTCAGAGTCAGTGGTAACCGTGGTAACCACCTTTGTTGTTAGTGTGAGGAGTTTGGGTCACAGCATAGGAAGCTTCACGCTTTTTCACACAATTTTTTATTTTCTATTTGAAAAACGCATTATGGCCAAGAATATAGAACATCAAGTTCTCTCATGTCTTTCAGGAATCTGAGGTGAGGTGACTGGCTCCTACTCTGAACAGTGCATGTACAGTGGGATCTTTGGTGGCAATTTTATCATGAAGGCATTTTATATATATGTATATCAGTATCAACGGGTCACCTGAGAATGAAATTTAAATGTTCTATGAAAGCAGCCAAGTTACAAGATATATTTAAGGCGAATTAACCAAAAAGTAGATCATTGAGTCAGTTTCACTTTCAGTTTCGAGCAACCAACATGGCAGGTGAGTAAATCACCAGCAGACTGCTTATTGCAAGGTTTATTATTGGTCACTTGTGATATTTAGGTTGCAGTTGCATTGATTCTGCAGCAGATTCACTCATTTATCTTCAACATTTTTGCAGCTATTTCTTTTAGAAAGCTGTTTAAAGTGATGTAGATTTTCAGAAATATAATAGTATCCTAATAAAAATAACACAGGATGTTTTACGAACCCCAAAGTATTCACAGCAAATGTTCAGACCCAATTATGAAAAAAATGGGATAATCAGCAGTTGAGAAGAAACAATTTTAAGGTTGAGCTCAAGCCTTGATGTTCACCATGGGGCTGCGACAACATCTAATAAGCATCAGATGAATATGAAATGCAAAACATACTTGTCATCTCTGTTGAGCTGGAAAGGCAAACCACTGGAGATCATGAGATTTTAGAGGGAGTTTGAGGCTTGATGAATATTACAAACTCACTGCTAATAAAAGCCAAAGTGTTTCTCTCTCCATGTGTCTTCAGTTCATCTTTCTCATCCAATCCTAAACAATGAACCTTCTGCAGAACCACTGCCGTCTCAAATTATTCAAGTTTTGAATTATTTTACTGGCATCCAATAAAAATAAAAAACTGTAAAACAAGTAAAGACAACTAATAATATTGATAAATTGTTCAGGCTGCATCTGATATCATTTCACCTCGTTTCTGTTTTAATGATATTAGACAGAAATGGAGGCCATATTGAAATATTTAGATTCATTTTTCTCCTTTATAATTGTTTTGCAGATGACTAAATACATTGGAGAAGTTATTTGAACACAAATACTGTAATATATTAGTCTTTTCTAAACTCAAAACCGTAAAGTTAATACACATTTTATTTTTTCTGAGAAGTATGTTTTGCATGATTGTCAAAGAAAGATCTGAAGAAATTGTCTTTTAATGGGTGGAAAAACAAGATTATTTATGGTGTTGTTTTCGTTTATGTATTTCCCTAATTAAAGCATATTGGCTTCCAAAGGCAATAAAGGAAACAAATTGCTTTGGCATTGCTGTGGCAGTTGGAGGACAGACTCTGCGTATTGGCAGATAAAATGAGACGGGATTTGGAGTCTTTGAAACTACATTTGTGCTTCAGTCGATGTTAATAAGGCCTAGCAGAAAGATACCACCACTCCCAAATATTTAGTCTGTCATTTTGTGGTTATACTTTATGTACTTGTGTATAAACTTAAAGTTTTTTTTTTCTTTTTTACTTTTGCGGTTAATTATTTTGGGATGAAGTTTACAACTGATATAATAATTGTTGTATTTTAATAATTGTTACCTCTGGGATACCTTAATATTGGGGTATGTGAAAGTTGTTTTTGTTGTTTTTTTTCCTGAAAAGAAATTAGCAATATTGTCTTTTTAAAAACATTAGTTTAGTTTAATCCATGTTTTTATCTAATGTGTAGCATGTGTCCTGTGCAGTGGGGTGAAAAACACGTGTGTGAGCTCCACAAAACATGGTTTCAATAGTCTGACTGTGACAGTTTGAACTGGGACCCGAAGGAGAAACCACAAAACAAGCTTTCCTCAAATAACAGCAAGGGGTGGCGATGCACTGCGGAGATAATGGCCTCTTTGAAAACAATCAGGCTTTCCCCTCCTGTATTTTGGAGGGAACACATGTTTGCCTGTCTGTCAACACCCACCACTACAGTGGCAGAGACCAAAGAGAGCTCTGCTGCTCATGTGCCGAAGGCGGGAGAGTTTCCCTGTCATGGATGGTTGATATAACGACTCATTTCACTGAAATGCATCTGTGCGGTAAACACGGTCAGGCAGGAAGCAGTGAGCACAAAACAAGGCAGACAAAAGTAAATAAAAAGAAATGCTGAAGAGCTGAGATTCTGTTTCTGAGTTGGTTTAAGTTCCTATTTGGTAAACCAGACTCTAATTCCTGACCTCTTCTTGCCCCCTAACGATGAATCTACCCCTTTCTATTCTTCTAGGAGTGAATAGTGGAACCAGATGTTTTTAACAGATAACAAATGTCAGAAGCAATAGCAGCCTGAGCACCTGGTACAGTACAGACAAAGAGCTCTGGACATTTGAGAACAGATTCCTTTTACTGCATATTCTACAAATTGCATCACTTTAGTTTAATGCAAGATACAAAACCATTTAGCTGTTTTATTATTAATAATAGAACAACATATTCCCGCCTGCTTTATTAACAGTGACTGTTGAGAATTTGCCTTTGTGCAAGGCATCATCAGAGGATGTCAGCTGTCATAAAACAAAATAAATAAGTATAACAGTATGAATATATGATTGTTATTAGGTTCTGTAAATGTTACTTCTGAGTGATGACATTGTAGAGCGATTAGTGAAGTGAATAATTTAATAAGTGTCACCACATTCACTTGTTAGAGGTGTTTATTTTATGTCGCTGTTGTAATTTTTGAATATATTCAGATGAAATGTCCTCTCTTTATATAAATAAGATCTTATATTTAACTAGTTTGCGTTAAATAAATGGCGCCATTAAATCACGAGCTGAGACAGGCAGTACCTCTGCCTCTCTGAAGAGGGCGGTCTTGAGTAAATAGCTTTGTGATGTTTTTTCTTCTATGTGGAGATCAGAAGAACCAAAACACTTGCTATAAATCATTCAGCCTAAAAGTAACAAAACTGGACCTTTAACGTAAAGATGAAGAGAAAATGTTGGCGTCAGACAGAAACTCCTTCTGTTCAACCTGAGTGAAACACCTGAACCCTCAGAAAGGTGAAGCTGGAGCAGATTGATCTGCACAAACACTCACCTGCTCCTCACAAAGTAAACTATTTAAAAATAGAAGGGTTTGATTTGAGAGCTGCAATAAAAAATAAAATGAAAACAAGCCCAACCGTGACTCCACTATGAAGCAAACGTACATCTGTGTAACTAATCCTTAAAACTAACAATCTATCACAACATCATTGAGGTGAATTTTAATTATGTATTTAAAAACCAACTTCAAGCCCTTTAATGCCAACATTTTGTTTTGACTGAAATAGTTTGGAGAGCTCTATGGAGGTATTTCTCTTGTTCCTTCTTTTGAAATGGTCACATTAAATAAAATTAAATAATATTACTATGTTTATTTAATCCATTCTGATACTTCAGTCATTCAGGTGTTTTTTCATTTTTTAAAATTTTTTAATCTGTTTGGATTTAATAGTTTTTTATCCTATGCATTTAGCAGACCAAACAATCTGCATCCTTTGATCGAGGAAAAACGATCCGTACATGACAGTAGCAGCCTAATATGTCACTTATAATACAAAACAGTTGAGAAATCTGCTGATCAAGTTCAGATTGTAAAGTATTTTACTTTATACCTACTTATTAGGGGGGATTTTTAATGGTTAAAATCTTCTGCCAGTAGCCCATCATGCTTTAGGCATCAGATCATCTGATTTTACGTTGGCCTATAAAGTTACAACATAATCTAATATCATTAAAACTGCCTGACCTGGGGACTTGTCCAGGGTGTCACCTGCCTCCCAGCCACTGACCAATGACCACTGGACCCCCAGCAACTGGAAAAAATCCCATTAAATAGTCTGATGCATGTTTCCACAGTATGCAAGCAGTTTGTGTGAAGGAGCTGATAAAACTCCTTGTGTGAGTGCAGATTATTCCTGATCAGATTGGAGGAAGAAGCTCCAAGTCCTCTCGGTCACTTCTGATCACTTTGGATCTCAGAGGGGAAAAGAGCTGCGACTCACATCCAGCTAATTATTCTAATATTTATTTTTTTGCCTTAGAATTAAAAAAATAAATCTAAGAATTAACAGTCTATAATTTTGTCAGACTGTTGGGACTGATCAGATTTCTTTCTTTCATAAATGAGAAAAGAAACAAAACACTGGTTGCTTTGCTCATAACCAAATCAAAATTAGATACAATGTGGGGAAAATTAACCATTTACTAACCAGATTCAGATGTCATGCAAACATTGTTGATTGTGGGATTAGTAATTTGATTCCTGGAGATTATCTGAAACCTCTTGCACCTTGATGTTTGGACACCAAAACCTCATTCTTGACAATAGTTTATCTACTGCAGATAAAACATAGCAGCTCATACAGCCACAATATTAACATACTAATTTCACCAGCTGGGCCCCCGTTCAGAGAATCAGTGTCATGTGTTCAGTAGTTAATGGTGTCACTGGGAATGTTAAGGATTAAAAGCCACTTTATATGAATATTCCAGTGAGTTATTTGCTGTAAATGTTGTGTGATGGCAACTCTGAGGAAAACTAAAGAATTTTCATGCGCTGTTGACTTGAGGAAAGAAAACATAAGACCATCATTAATTACATTGAATCTCTCAGCTGAATTTACCTGCCTTGGAAAAGTGAAGTTTGTTGAACCTCATAAGTTCTGCCTTTAAATCATTTTGAAGCTGGCAGCGGTTCTGAAAACAACCCGGTTTAAATTACCTTCAGATCTGTCACATCACCCACCAGAACCACAAACATCATGCAGGTTGTTCAAAAAAGTGCTTTTTTCCCCCCCTACACTACAGTTTAGTATGTTTTGACATGTTTTTGGGAAATCTGTGTAAAGCAGAATTAGTCTGAATTTAGACTCTGAGCCACTTTTATTTGAAATGCAAGTAAACAAACATAGAACATAATTTCAAATAAATAATAATTCTGGCTGGTTGCTTTGGGTCTGACTTCATGTGAGCTGCATGTAGAAATCCATCAGGACTCATTGGGAGACCAGCAGGGAGGGGTGGTCTGGTCCCCCAGCTTCTGATGATTGATGACACTTCTTGTGACGCTGACAGAGAGGGATCAGCCGAGCAACCAACCACGTCTGCATAGCTCTGCTTGAGCCAGACGCCAGCCATGCTATTGTGTCATCGACACTGTCGCACACACAGTGGGACACAAGTAAACACGTTTGCAGACAAGTCAAACACTCATAATGAGTCTCGGAAAGAACAGGCTTGATTTATTATTGGTAAAACGCAGGTTCTGATTCATATTGCATAAATTCAGGAAATGTTTGCTCTAATACACCTGCAATCTTGAAATGCTTCACTTTTGTCTTCATTCCAAAATCAGTTTCTAAGTTTTTATTCTCCAGGTTCTGTTTTTATCATCTCCATTGTCTCATTGAAGCAGGTCAACATCTGAAACATTCGAATTAAATGCACATCAAGATACATTTCAACAGATTTTAATCATTTTTTACAAATAAACCGTTGTGTTGTTTTTAGTGTCACGGTGAAGCCCACAATTATTCATAAAACTTCAACCAAGAAATTTGTTTCTTCTCTAAACATAATAAAATAATGAAACAGGAGATTTTTATGTGATATGCCAAAAATAATTGATACCCTTCTTAATAATCAGTGGGAAAGCTTTAATTGGCTTTACAACAATCACATACTTCTTCTAAGTTCTAATCAGCCTTTTGCATGTTTCCCAAAAAGTAAAGTAAATAAAATGTCACAATAAATCCTATTTATCTCAGATTCCTAAACTTCTAGAACAACTTATGCATCCACTGCAGGCCAAAGGTGGCAGTAATGCACCAAATCAACGGAGGAAGATGTTGTGTTGGAGGATTCCTTGACTTTTTGTCTTTCTGTTCCCAGTAGCAATTTGACCAGCAACATGATTGTTTGCAAATTGTGCAACAGAGAATTTTCAAGCCTGGGGTGTGACTTGAATGTAAAACACATTTCTGCAACCATGCACCACAGACAAGACTGGCTATGAACGGCTCAGAGTCAAAATACATTCACATATCTTTTAATTGATTCAATCTCTCGCCAAAATGTATTAACATTTTTAAAACATTGCTTATTGTTTTGAATATCGCTTTTTTAAAATTGACTGGGATTAGTTAATTACTCTGCTTCCAATGTATTAGATATATTTTGTTCCACCACTAATATTCAGCTATTGTCAATGAGGGCAACTGAAATAAAACATCAAAACCTGCAACTCATGGACATTAGCATCACAAACGTCTCCATTTCTTCTTTACATTCATACAGTAAATCTCATCTTGCAAATTGTTTTTTGTTTTTATGCTATTTTTAATACTGTACAGGTTTTTTTTTTATCATGTAAATTTGCCCATATTCTATTTTATTTATTCTATTTATTCTATTCTAAATATCCATGATACAAAAAGGTTGAAAACTAACAAAGTAAGCCTAAAATAATATGTTCTTTCATGAATTATTTATGAATATCACAGTTTTGTCCAGTGTGGCTGCTCTCAAATCATAATTTTTCACTTCTCCTCTGCAGCTGTCCAGATGTATGATTTACAGCAGTCTCCAGTCACTTTCATTTTATTGAGTTATCAATTTCTCAGCGTAAAGAAAAAAACTTTCACAAACTCCTGTTACAACTCCAGGCCCACATTGAGATGACATTTAAAGAGCTGGCCGTTAACAATATATCTGGTTGCAGTGAGAAAGCAGGATTTTACTGCCGAGCGCATATCAAATAATGGCGTTTGCTGGCACGTCCGTGTGAACAGAACAATATCTTCTCAGCACCAAGTGGACTGAGGGGAACACCGTAACCGGCGCCAACCAGAAAGACTGAAAATTCCTGACTTCATAAGAAAAAAAAAATCTGGCCCATCACAGCGCCTGGTAATCAATATGAAGGACACAGCTGTCACACTATAAAAAACAGGCCTAATTTGGGAAGAGCTCTTTTCTCAGACTTCTCCTCTGTTGGAGAGGAGACATCAGGATCACCTTTGTAGGTAAGTCACCCTCTGTTTTTCACTACAAAATACTTTTACAACGCCATATTTACTCATTAAATGATCCTGTTTAATAAATCGCGATTAGAGCTAATAATAAATGAAACATCTCTCTTCAGTGCTGGCTCATTCTATGAATTTCATTTCCTGAAAACTCAGCAGTGAAATACTGTACCACAATGCTGCTTTGCAATCTGATACACTGAAGACGAGACCTTGAAGAAGGCCAGAACCACATCTATCAGTGACTAAATCTGTCCTTGCATTCTCAGGGAAGACTCTCAAGGATGAGGCAAGTCTTCAAAAGCATCTCTGCCTTTTGATGTAAACTTCTGTGACTGCTGGGTGCCTCTTCAGCCCTGGCGTCTTTTAATTGATTATGTGAGGCAGAGGGCACTGTATTGTAAATGAGGTGCAAGACAAAGACTTGCAACACTCACTGGCTTTCACCCTGTTATTTTCCGCTACTGCGGCGGTTGACGGTTAAGACGGACGCAGTGTACCATTCAGGGAAAAGGTCATGGGAACACTGGGCGCCAAGACGGAATAAAATGTTTATTTTGAGAAAAAAAAAAGCAACAAACATTTCTAACTTTAAATTATTTCAGAACAGATACGTCTAGATTTCTCCATCTTGTCTTTCCCCTCTATGGAGAAAAGAAAGTTGATTCTCACAAGCTGCAGGAGTGGAAATAAAATAAATCTCCTCTCCTTGCTGCTCAGGGTAGCGTGACATTTGACAGTCTTTAAAGGGGCAGAATGAGGCATGTTTGGGTGTGGAAAAAATTCAATTGTGCTGTATTGATTCGCGGGCGTCTGTCATTATTCCCAGGTTGATTGACAGGTGGAAATTGGTAACGTTAAGTATTTCATATGTTATAGGGGCTGACATTTGTTTGTCTGCTCCCTATGTCAATATTGTTGGAGAGATCTGTAGCGTTATGAGATAGCATTATACACCGACTGTGGCTTTTGTGTGATGTTCCAATGTTTTTTCTGACATAATTTAAGATATATTAAAAAACAGCTGAATCTAGAGGTGTTTAATGCCAATATTATTGTCTTCCTCCAAGGGATCATGTATGTTCATAGTCGCTGGCAGCTCTCTGTGCGAGCACACATGTGCACTGCATGCTACACAATGCACAAACACACACACACACACACACATCCATACAGAGAGCTAAAAATATATCCCAGTCATGCTTTCAGGCAACAAACACGGCCATGACAGTCAAAGGGAGCTATTTTGATTTAACTGTGTCAACAATTAGCATAAGAATGAAGCTCAGTGACCAGCATGCTGACAGGAGGCTCACCTGTTCCAGTGGTAACTGCAGTATTTCATCCATCCACATTAGCACAGATGTATATTTGTTTCGAAGTTCCTGCCAAATTCATTGGAGCGCCAGTTTGTCTGGGTCAGGGGTCCTCAATTAAACTTCAGCGAGGTCCCCTGGTTTATCAAACAAAAGTCCACAATGTATAATATTTGCCACATTTATACAGCCAAAACATTCTTGGCTTCATTTAGTAATAAATATATTTCCGTTTTTATCACTGAATAAGACAGAGCAGCATTATACCTAAAATCAACAGTCGGTGTCAGAAAAGTTATGGATCTCTCAGAATGGTTTCTTTGATAATTATTTTCCTTTTCTATTTTATAATTTGGGGTAAGTTTAAGAACAAATAACGCAAACAATCTGCAGAAAGAAAGAATATGGCGTTGCACCTGTCTTAAGGAAAATCTTTTCTTCTGCTCTTACTTTTGTTTTTTTAGAAACAGTTTGTTTTTTAATCATTAGGTTTTTTTTCTCACATGTTCTGTCTCTGCTTCCTATTGGCTACGTTCTCTGCAGACAGGAAGTCTTCTTGTTCTTGCTGTTCTGGAAAAACTGTTTTTTAAATCCCATACCTGCAAGTCAGATAAAAGATGTGCTTTAAAACAACAATCAATTTATGTTCATAGAAAATACTTTTTTCCAGGTCTAAGCTCTTGATATAGGTATTATAATCAGGATCAAAATTAATATTGAAGCCAAATGATGAATTATGTTTAAACTGAAATAACACATGAAACCAGATGTTTTGGGATTGAAAATCAACTATAAAACTTACAGTGTATAAAAATAAAATGTTCATATATTATTATTTAATAAAATCAAACATTTTGAAACAAAAAGCAGACAGTATTTAGAACCTAATAGTGGAAAAACCTATGGAAATAAATATAAAAGTAACAGTAAAGTGGTTTATATTATCCAAAAGAAAGTTGCAAAACAAATTAAAGGTTCATTTTTCTGTGATGTAACTAATAAAAAATTAATTCAATTCAGTTATACAAAATTTGTATAAAACAAATTATCTGAATTAAAATAAATTAAAATCAACTTTAAGCTCGATGTGTGTCAAGGTTGAAAAAGGTGAACATCTGTTATGTGAAGAGTAATTAAGAGACTTATTCACAATTTCAATAAAAATACAGAATTATTAGTGTAGTTGCTACTGTGCATATTTATACTGTTACATCTTTGCCAGTGTTTTTTTCTCCTTCTGTTATTTTGTTTTGGTTTGGATGAAAATACTTTATGCTCTTAAAACCTGATATCATAGGAGTGTATAGTAATATCTGATCTGTTTGTGATTAAAGGAGTAATTTTGCTGGACAGAACAAACACTGTTCTGTTTGAGATAAAAAGACCGATCACTTCATCATGGGCTGGTCAGCCTGATTCCAGTTCTGGCTTCAGCAAAGCTTAGCAGGTTTTACTGCCTTTAAAACACTAATTATGTCCATAATAATTCCTCAGCAGTGCTGGAGGCTGTATACATTATTACTCATACATTCATGCTGGCTGATAATTATCTGACTACAGAGGAGAGGAGTTACTGAAAAATATCAAATTTCCAGGAGCACTTATTAGTCTGTGGCTTGTGATAGAGTATTAAAGAAAAGGACAGATGTAAACCGCACATTATCCAATAATAGGAAGAGTTTTATATACAAGAACCATTGGAATACTAAAATGTTGCTACCATGGTGCAAGATAAATGCAAACAAATCCATTTGTATCCCTTCAAAAGCTTAATGCATTTATTTTTGGCACATTTGTAACTGGGACATAAGTTTTCTGATCCACAGAGAAATATTTCTCTGCTCAGCATAATCCTGCTGTTTCAGGATTATTCTGCTCAAACCTAAAGGTAAATGTTTAGATTTTACTCACCCATCCCTTTTGCCACACTGACAGAAGCACTGTCTATACAGACTTCTAGTCTTTGGTCAACATTACATCTTAGCCGGACTTAAGAGTGACGTCAGTGGATCAGTGTTAAGGACATCCAGTTCAATCTGCATTTTATTGTTGAATTATGCAAAAATTGTCATAATGTGTAATAATTGCCCTTTAAATGTTTTGGCGGTAGGAAGTTCCTCTTTCTGTACTGATAAAAAAACCTCTCAGACCTTTGTGTACTCTGCAGCTCCCATCCTTACCCTGCAGCTACACTTACCAGGTCTAGTTTTAACCTGTTTTTCTGACGGACATCACCAGATGCTTGAGAGGCTCAGGGGTGCGGCTGTTTATTCAGAACAACCATTTCCCATTGTTGGCATTGCTATTGTTGTTTTTGTTTTCCAGATGGCCTTTAACTGGAACAAGCAAACTCTGATCACTTTTCTAGTCGTACATGTAAAACTTTGCTTTGCAATTTGACACATTGCTCCGGTTTTAAATTAGTCTGGCATTTATTTTAAATGACTTACAGTTCCAAAGCAAAACAATTATTAGCAAGAAAAAAAAAGAATTGGTCACAAAATGACTCCTGTAAAAACTGATAACAGATGATGAAGGTTACAAAGTTGTAATATGTAGATATATCTTTATAAACCCAGAAAAGTGTAAGAATGTTCAAAACAAAAGTAGATTTCAGTTGATCTCATTTTAAAACACATTTTGGCACAAAGCCATCGTCTCTGTGGGTATGCTAGTCGCATTGCTATCTGAAGGCTGTAGGCTCCATCCCAGCATTTACACACGTGTATAAATGTGTGTTTGTCCGTAGTGAAAAGCGCTTTAGTGGTCAGTGTAACTGGAACGTCTGTAACTGCACTGACTTGAAGTCTCACAGTCAACAGAGACAGACACAAACATGGAAATCTTCACAGAAGATTTAAACAGAATTCAGTCAAATGAATGTTACATACTGAAAAACAGTACTGCTCACTTTTCTTACAAAGATTCCTTATGCAGAGAAAATACAGATTTTTGTTTCAACCAACAAAACAGTCAGGATGCGTTTTTGCCCAAAGATTATGAAATATATGAAAAAAATCTCGGATTCAGGAAACAACAGTAGCCCAAATCCTAACACAACACAGATAATGTCAAAGCTAGTTAGCTGAAGCAGGGAGTCAACAGTTGTTCCTAAACCCAAAGTTTATCCAAAACTAAAACACTCTTTTACCTCATATTTACATTGTATGTGTCTGATGTCACTAACGAGTGCTTGACGTTTGGAGATCACATGGTGACATAATCCTCCAACTCTCTGCTAAGAGAGCCATTAGTTGTAACCTGCATGTTTTAACCAAGGATAATTAGCTGCAGCTGTGATTGTTTCTTCCACAGTGTCTGAGCCAAGTGAACCTCGTGATATGCCATCTGCGTATTTTAACATTACATCCAACTGTGTACAGCTTTAAATTAATTTTTATTCCAGTGCCCCATGTAGTGGGAAAGCATTTAGGTGTGGATAGAAATGAAGAGTTTTGTTAGTAATAAAGATTTTGAGTGCTGTGACTATGATGATAATGTTTTTTTAGGGATTGGAAGTGTCCTGATGCTTGCAGGAAACCGTTTGGTAATGGTGATAAAAACCTGGCCAGACTTTTATTTTCAAACCAGTTTCTGTCACAAGCATTTTAATCTCCATAGTGAGTTATGTGCAGACTGGGCTCTCATCAAAAAGCTTTTAAATTCATTTCATGGTGTGCCAGTTTGTTAGATCTCCAAACAAATTTTTCTCCTGACTTCCTCCTTCTCACCAGATAAATCAGTATGTCGGCTGTCACTTTATCAGCTCAACTATAATCTGGAGGCTTTGTTCTCCCTATTCTTGTCTAAAGTGAACATTGCGTTATGTATAAATACATGGTTTAATATTTTAAGTAAGTTCATCCCTCTTCATCAATTTTTGTTTTTCTCAGCTGTTTTTGTTTCCTTTCACACTTTTTTAAACACTTTAAAAACTTCAGGAATGGAAGTTATTATAACTATAAAATAAGTTGTAAAAGCTTCAATATCTGTACATCACCGATTACTAGAACTATTAGGCTAACCCATGTGATGGTCTTGCATCATATGTGTTCAGACTTGAAGCACATTAAAGATTCATGCATGCCTGTAAGACAGAGTTCTGGTGGCTGGTTTGCTGTTACTGCTCCACATTCTGGGAAATGTTAAGTGGGGTAAATGTAGTTGACGTAATCCCTGGATTAGCATAGCTACCAGATAATGGCCAGGAATGGACACACAGCCTTTCAATATTTGTGCCCCTTAACCTGAGGCAACATGTTGGTTGGACTGTTTGGAGAGAGAGGACTTAGACCTCCAGCTGCCATAAGCTTTAGAAGAGGAGATGAAGAGCAACTTCAAGCTGTGACTTGTTCATGTTTCGTCCAATTATTTATTGCTACAATCAGATAAAAACAGGAAAAAAAGCACAATTCTTTCTTATTTGGATTTTTTTCTACTTGTTAATCAAGAACAGTGTCATCCTTTCCTATCTGTACAAAAAAACAACTGGATTTGAATATCAAATATAGAGAATTTTTACATTTTTAATTAAGAAAAATTCAATATAAATGAATTCGTCATCAAAAGTTGTTCTTTATAAAGTAAAAGTTTTTGAATCTTCTTACACAATGGCACACAATTCAACCTTTTTGCAGGTAAATTAATAAAATATTTCTTGTAGCATTTTAAGAACATGTTGTGGAATGAGATCTAGTGACATCAGAAGCCCAACATAATTCTCATCAAAGTGAATTCTGCCAGTTTAGTGTCTGAGCTGTTATTGTGGGTCCAGTTAAGTAGATTCACAACTGTTGTATCTGGGGTTGAAACGCTTATTTTGATGACCTTTTGAACTTCTTGAAGACTCCGATCATTTTTGGTTCGTCACTAAAAAACAATAGATGCTAAAATTAGCAGCTGATTCATCACTCAGCTAAGATGCTACAAGTCTGGACTGTTTTAATCCTCTTTGGTTCCAAACCTAAAATACTTTAATTGATCAAATCCAAACTGATTCACTAAACAAGGATTCTTTAGATTTATGATTTAATTCATATCTTTGCTGTTGTTGCATGCCTGAATTTTGTGGTACTTTACAGCTTTTGTAAGAAAACGATATAATAACTATAATATGTGCTGCATCCAGCAGCTGTTTTGGTTTGATCAGGACCTACAGACTGTTTTATAAGAGTCAAATGGTTTAGAATGTACGGTACAAAGTATAAAAATAGATTATTAGTTTCAATTATAAATAAAATCAAAGTATTTACTACATAACTGAATAAAAACATTTTACTGGTTTTTTATTTTAAGTTTACAGCAAATATTTCCAAAAAGAAATGCCACATATGAAAGGGAAAAGAATTGGAAGAAATAGTGAAATAAAAATACATGATTTTTCTGATTTGTTTACAGTCAGAAATATCTGTCAAATTAAAAGCCTAATTTGGCAAAACAGTTTATATATATATATATATATATATATATATATATATATATATATATATATATATATATATACATATATATATATATAAAGATCTTAGTTTTTCCAACAACAAAACCAATCTTTATTTTTATGCGTGATGATGCTAATTCTTCATCACATTCCTCAGTGTTAGGCCAACAGAATGCAAATTGTGTTTGAGTTTAGTTGCTGTGATCTGGCACTCTGCAAACCTGGAAAAGTTAAATAAGCAGTCTCTCAACTTTTTTCACTTGAGTCGTCAAAAGCGCCCAGAGACTTTTCATCACCAATCACCACAGCGATCGCTCTGCATTCACACAAAAACCAAGGGGGAAAAAAAGAAAATGACAGTTGGAACATGGCTGTCCACAAACGATGCCTTAAGGCTTGAAGTGTGAGTTTGACCAAGCGTAAAATGTCAGACAGGGAGCTTCCAGGGAACGCTTGTTGGCAGGACGAAGTGGAAACCCAGCTTTATGTGAGGGGGGGAGAGGACGTTCGGTTTGTACTCTGCAGCATGTGGATGGCTGTGTGCTCCTCTCAAATGTCATCCAAGACGGCCTTGCAACAGTCCAACCAGGAGCTGAATTTGTAGCCTATATTTTAAGAGGGTGATTATTTATGTACCTGCCATGAATTTTCACTCAGGCTCACCATGTACCGAAACCTCCCACATCTCCCCCAAAACCAGATGGAACAAGGCAGAGAAACCGCAAAGAGCAGCAGGCTCCAGAGATTTTCTCTGTCTTGAGTTATGAATTCAGCATATGCTGCGCAAAATTATACTTGTGAGTCTAAAGGCTGAGGTTTGTTTGTGAGAAGCTCTGTGAGAATAAACACTGCAATCCCACTCTAAGACCTCAATCAATCTTATCGGGTGGTAGGCTGGATTTGCATGATAAAAACAATCAAATTTGTGGTTTTCAGAGATGATTGCTCGTGGTATCCAGCACCCACTGTTTTTCACAGCCAATGCTAATGCATTATCCACAACTGCAAGAGCAGCATCACACACTGGCTTCAGAATCCATTAATACTATATTCTGACTGAAGAAAACGAAATCTCAAGCATCGTAATGTTACTCCACCAGCTTATCCCGTTTCAGCAAAGCAACGCGGCATACTGAAAATACACCATCACTGACAGAGAGAGCCTAATCCAGTGATTGGTTTTACCTTATCACACAACTTAAGGAGTGTACACTTCTAAGCTGACGGATTGAACCTCTGTTCGATACAGGTTTGCAAAACTGAATCTGTTGAGCCTCAAAGATTTGATATGGGTATTTAAAGCTCTGCGCGGCATTAACCGCAGAGCACAACAAATAGCCTGCCTTTTAACAGGGCTGGGGAATCCCGGGGCCAGTTGGGATGCAAATTGAAATGATCCAAGAGTGGATTGAGAAGGTGAGGGTGGGCTCGGATGGGCTGCAGAGGCTGGGTGAGGAAAGTGGGGGCAGAATGAGACAAGGTTGGTTTGAGGCTCGTGGCGAAGGCTGGCGGGGTCCTGAGGGGTTAGTCTTGATTAGCCTCAAACTCCGAGTTCATCATGCGGGTGACAACGGTTTTGTGACAAACAGCAATGAAAGAATGTCAATGCAGAGGAGGAGGTTTTCCACCTCCTGCACTGCTCAGGTTCTCCCTGAGCTTTGTGAAGACAACCAACTAAATGATCAGTTAAACAATAAAAAACAGGAGTCAAGATCTTCTAAAACCAGACTACGCTGAAAGCATTTTTCACAAATAAAAGTGAGGTACAAAGATCTTAATGCGCTTTTCTTCATTCACTAGAAAAACAAGTCGGTGTTTTTAATTCAAAGCCTCCAACCCAGGCTGACTGTCTTTAATGTAAAAGTGGAGTAAATCATTTTAATAGCAGATTGTACCATCCCAGTTTCAGGATTAGCCAGTGATGCCATCATTTGGGAACACTCCTCGGTTTCCCCGTACACACACACACACACACACACATGAGGCTTGCTCATCTTCCACCAGCAAAAATCCACCGACTAATTATAAGAGTGTAACTTGCATACTTTTCATCATTGTAATTAAAATGGGATAAATTAACACAGTGGACATGAAAAGAAGAAGACTTCCACTTCTTGACCTTGTTAATCTGGGCTGGAATGATCAACCTAACTGGGATTTAATTGCCTTCTGCTGCTTTTCTTGCAGCAGTAATTTGGTTTGCCGGGCTGCTGAAACAAGCCAGGCGCTGTTGGCCCATTTAAAGCGCTAAAGCAATCTTTTTATTTCTTTGTTTTTTGGGTTTTTTTTTCTTTTTGTTGGGTGAGATGAGACAGGAAAAGGTTGGAGGATTGATAGAGGGATGGATAGCTACACACACTGGGCGACTCGTGATTGGGAGTCTGCATGGAAGTCAATGTGAGACTATAAAGAAAGCAGCTTCCCTCTCTAGGGTGTGGTGAGGTTTAAGGGCTTTCGCATACAACTTTAAAGAGCCCAAGTTTTAAATCCTAGGATATACTGTTAAATCACATGGGAGGCTTATTGTTTTCAAGGCTTCACATATAAGCACTGTTAACCCTCTAAATGCCATTGAAACCAGCTCGATGTATGCTCATTATAGAGTACGAGCAGTCATCAACCGGGCAGGTGTGAGTGAAAAGCATCTGTGATCAAGGGTGGGGTTTATGTACTGCTTTGTTTTATTATCCAATATCACGTTACCTTCTCCTTAATAAGCGATTGTCGCCCTTTACTCTGGTCTCCCTCTTCCATCTGCGTGTCCACGGACCAGCGGGCGGATGTCTGCAGGAGCAGCAGGCCTACAACACCGGGTTTCTGGAGCTTCTGCAAAAACATCCACAGAGCCGAGTTTAGAGCTCTGACACACCTCCAACAGGTGCACAGCGCTGCCAAAAACAACTATTTCTCTAATCTATTCAGTCAAAATAAACTAATTTTTCTCCAAACATAAAAGTTAATTTATTTTCATTTTTTAGCTTATTTTCTGATGGCTGAGTTTGGAGCTTAGTGCATGTCACAAAGAATTAAAAACAGAGACTTACATTTAAGTAACCAACAGCCGATAAGTGGAACATGTGAACTCCTGCATGTAAAAATAAGGAAAGTAAAACTAAAATAAGCTGAATATTCAGGTCGCTCTGAATACCAAATATGATGATAGAGATTATTTCAATCACAACTCCGAAATAGAAACAAGTTAAATGTATTTCCATCAAGCAGTTTATTCAAAATGTTCTAGTAGAGACTGTAACAACTCTTTACAACATATATCAGGTGTATTTTATGTCTTTTATGTATTTTACCAAGTATTCCAGGTTAAAAATGTTCCTAATGGACACGAGGCTCATGCAGCATAAAGAGAGAGAGATGGAACGACGTCATTGTTTCGCTTGTAGACGGAAACACGGACCCACCAATCAGAAATGTATCCTCTCTGGGACCCCGACTTAAAAATGATCATTTCTGCTCTCCCAAAACGCCAGAACAGCAAAGACTCACAGCCTAAACCACAAAAACCTTTATGGGAACACAAAAAATATGTCTATGTGGAGCCAAACTTTTCTGTCAACGTTTAAAGAAAAGAAAAATCTTCACAACATTATTTGGTCAACACGTTTTACTTGTCTTCAAGTCCATTTGGAGTTGGACTACAGTGGACCCCGGTATTCTAACCATCCACAAGCAGATTGAGTTCCCGTCCAAAAATCATAATAACTGCCTATTTTATATATGTATATATATAATTTTAGACATGCTCTACAAAAACAATCAAAAATAGACAAATTTTCTGAAAATAGTTTGGAGTTATTCTACCTGACGTTTGTGGTGTTATTCTACTGGAAAATCTGTATCTACTTTTCTGTGAATCTGCATGAATTTACTGCATTAATATTAGTTTTCATGACAGCTAGGTGTGATTTTAAACAGAACTAACTTAGATGCCATGTGCGTTGAGAAAACGGTCAGAAATAATGCAGAATTTTTTCATCTATTATTCATATTGTCTATTTCAGAAGTTGGACTGTAAGCTGTTAAACTCACTTTTGTTATTTCAAGGCTGTTGAAATTCGACCACCAACCACATTAAATACGTCTGGCATGCTTGGGTGGGTAAAGCATGCAGGCACAGTGTTAACCAATCAGTGGGTCTGGTTTTATGGATCAAAGTTTAAAAAAACGTTTTCCAGACAACATGGTTAATTTTTTTACATTCAGTAATATAAACTTTGCCAGTGTCCAGACTTCATGTTTCTGTCGACTGAACTTCCAAACATTCAAACTCACTTCATTTTTGAAGAGTTTAAAGGTTTTTAAAGTCCTTTTATTTGTTGCTGAAGCAGACTTTGTAGCTGTTGTTAAAGCACAGGATGGAGCTGACTGAACTTGTGTGGTCTTTGGTTTTTGGTCTTGAAATCCAGCCAGTTTCTGCAAGTGCTGTGGAGATTTTCTCATTGAAAAGTTCAAGAAATCTCATGAGAGAAATTCACAGAAAATGTTTTTACTGTAAATATTGAAGTCAAGAGAATTATTATAGCTGACTAAAAAACAGTTATTTTTTTCAAGATGCATAGCGGTGTGTATATGTTTCTAAATTAAAGCAAGTTGTGCAAAAAACACTGAAAAGATTTAAAAAGCATCTGGTGAAAGCAAGATCTTTGACTTTTGCAAACTAAATCTCAATATTCAAATAATTTTATATCATAAAATATCTTTATTTGAGGATATTTTACTGTTCCAACAAAACATAAATGTTGCTACATCTAAATCAAATGTCAGAAAATGAGTATGTGCTGAAATAAAATCTTTCCAACAGCCTATTGTGTCGAACATAAATAGTGGTATAAGCTTAGAGCATCTTTTGAAGTGTGAGTGATGTGCAGAGCAGCACCACCAGAAGACATTCCTCACCAGGAGAACTGGCTGTGGATCTCCACTCCCCGCCAGCGGAGGCTTCTTTGCCACGGCACGTTTTCCTCTTGCTCGCTGAGGGCCCTGACACTTTTCTGGCACGCCTGAGCGATGGATCACAGCACGTAAAAAAAGACAACGTCCTGCAGCGTTGAAAATTTATGGCCTCACTCACCCATATGTTAAATCTGGGGAGATGGGGCCCGCTCTGAAGGCGACAATCAAATACATCTCAATTAGGGCTGTTTGCTCCTGTAATACCTGCTTTAATTTGATGGGTTCAAGACAAATGAGCCAAGCTGTGATATGAAAGATTATTTCAAAGCGTTTGACATTAAGCTTAAGTTATTTTTGGTTCTTTTTATAATGCTTATTTTTTTATTCTATTTTTGGAGGGATATTTTTATTTTTTAAGAAAATGTGATTTTTAAGCAGGTCGTAAATGTGCTGGGTTTAATTAAAAGCTTTAAGAAAATGTCTTAAAGCAGATAAACTTGGAGAACAAAAACATTAAGGAATAAATGCTATATTTATCTTCTTTAAACAAAAAAAAACACTTTCCTGGTTATTATTTAAATATATTGTTAATTTCTTTTTTTAACTCTTACAGAAATGCATCGTTATGAAGGCAAATAAAAAGACTTGAGCTGCACAAAAAGTGACGGCGACGGTCAGGCATCTAAAGCAGGGATCAGACGCCATCTACTGGTGACTCTGGCTATTTCATTTCTGCACAAGGTGCTAAAAACCATATGGAATACAAAGAATGCAACATTTGAACTCAAACAAAGGCGTACATACTGAGAACAGTATGTTATATTATGTATATGTAATTGTAGGTAACAGTAAATATGTATTTATTCTGAAGCCAAAGTGACTTAATAAACTGAAATCACTAATTTTCCAGTTGATAAAGCTCCACTCAGGACTGGATCAGCTGCCGTTTCAGTGCAGACAGCAGCTGCCACCATCCTGTTGGTGACTCCACCATGTGACCCTGCAGCCCATCTAACCAGATGGACTCCTCTCCAGCCCGCCTGCTCTGCTGCGGGCCTCTTCGCTCGTTTCCCCGAATCTCTGGGCTGCAGGCAGCTGAGCCGCTGACCGATCCTCTGATACCTAAGCGAGCCGGGCCGGGCCAGACCTGCAGTCAAATTATGTGTGAGTTTGTTTTGAGTTTGTTTGACAAAACAAGATTTACATCCTATAAAACTTTGTCATGTTGTCATGTATTGTGTACTGTAAGTCACAGTGTTCTGGTATATAAGAAATATTTATTTGCTAATAATTCTTTCAAGCTTTTTTGAAGCTTATTTGCAAGTCAGAAAGCAGATGGTTCTCCCGTTAGATAAAATTACTTCTGAATCCCATCATTTGTCTTAAACCTAAATTCCAATCATGTTTAATTGAATAAAACATGTAAAATGTGATGTTGGAATAAACAACTTGATGATGCAGGAGAAAGATTAATATGCAGGTACAGAGACCCATTGGCGGGTTATTTTTACAGATGCCATTTCCTGTGACCCGGCTCTGTAAGGCGACTCTGCCTCTCAGCAACCAGGTGGGAGTCTTCCCTCCTCAGGACCACGCCTTCGACGTGGAGGATCTCCTTCCAGTTGTGTTTTTATCGTTCCTGGACTTAAGCGTAGGCCACTTAACTATCTAAGCTTTCGTAGTGATCATCCCATTTATCTGGGATTATTGCAGTGAATTTACTGTTTGGTCTTCTTCCAGGCCTAAAATGTCAAGTCCAAAGTCATGTATGCAGTAGCTTTATTCGGTAAGACCTTCGCATATCCGTCCAAAGCTGGTAGCAGTTGATCTTTGGATAGAGCATGAAATAAATAAATCCTCTTTAGCAGATCAATATTCATCCTATTTAATGCTGGATGTGAAACTGCTGGATTTGAGGTGGTAATGCTGATGTACAGCTAATCGTTGGAAAATAAGCAGCGGGGCTTTGTGATTCTCCAGCAGATAGTTTAAACAGGAAGACGGATGAGTAAATGCCGATTGTCTGGGCAGAAAAAAACCTGATAGCGGCTGCTTGTAATTTATAGCCTCTAATTAATACGCAGAACTTATCTGCTTGAGTGGGATGTGATGGAGTGACGAGTGTGTTATTCAGGAAAATGAGCCAGTGACACGTTTCTAGTTGCAGCGAAGACATGGAGCACTAATGATATTAGTCGACACTGCTTGCATAAACAGAGAGACAGGAAGTAAATTGAGACAACAGAGGGATGTGAGCGCTCATTATTATCCTTACTCCCCGTGTGTTTTATTGTATAAAGAAGAAGCAGGAGGACACGACCCCCGGCTGAATCAGAGGGAGGAAACATTTCTTCCTGTGTGTGTAAATCCAGTCTGCAGAAACAGCTCTAAAGCAAACCTGTGACAGGCTGTGACAGTCACTCCTGATGAATAGCTACTGTTAGCTAAGTTTGCATTGCAGGGCCGGTTCTCATAGCATGAAGCAAAGTTATTGAGAACTCCACCAATATTATTTATGGGTGTGAGCCCCACCCACTCAGACTCCCAGCATTTCTTGATGAAGATTTACGGCACATGCAGCTACGAAGAGCTGAGATCTGATGTCTGCATACCTGCAGGCTTCTAACATTAGCATGACTGCAGCTCCAACGCTGCTGCAAACACACAGCCGCTGCCGGACTGTGGAGTCTTTTCTACAAGACGCAGCATTTTAACAACACTTAGCTGAGGAGAAGAAAGTCACACTGGCACTAAATTACTGCTTCATTTTATTTCATCATCAACAATGGCTTCCCATTAAACTCCAAAACCTTTTATAAGGCTCAACAGTCAAATCAAAGAGGTTTCATAAAAAGCCTCTTTTCTTCTCTGAGTCATCCATTCAGCCTTAAAAATGTCCAACAGCATAAATCTTTGCCGTGTCCTCAGTGGGACACAGTAATGGGAGCAGCAATGGATGCTAGAAACTGTGGTGCCTCAATTCAAACAGAAAACAACATGGCCGCCCATCGGGACCTTCAGTGTTTTGGAAATGAGGGCGACAACAACCAGGTGATGCACCTCAGTAAAATCATCTCAAATCATTTTGCTCAAAACAAATTATCCATAACCAGTATTCTGTCACTTTAAAAATCATGAATATAATTTTCTGTTTTAAATTGGCACAAATGTATTTTTGACTGGGTCGTATGATGGTCATGTAATTTCCTGTAAATAATGTACGTCTAAACCAAGTGACCACTCTGTTCATCAAAGTCTAAAGAATGAAGCCATTGTGATATTTAAAGTTTTTAGTGTTATTTCTGTGATTATGTGTGATGCGTCTGGGATTGTTTAGACATCAGATGAGACATGGACTATAAATTCACATTAGGTTAGTGAAACCGCTGAACACCAACCATCCCAGAGCAGGCGGGGGGAGCTGAGGGAGAGACCGGCTCAGTGCTACAAAGCTGCCGGACCGGGATGTTTACCAAGGATTTTTGGCTCACCAAGCCGAGAGCCTACGAAAGAAAAGAAGAAAGGCAAGACGAAAGAGGATGAAGATGAAAAAAAAAAGATATTTGGCATTTCTGACTTTTCCTCAACAAACACCCGAGGGTCTAAGAGTCTCATTTAAATAAACAAAACCAAGGGGGCTGGATCAATTTGTGGACAATAAGCTTTGCCTCGGGGCCCCGTGCTCTGACGAGCTTTGAAAGTGGCGCCGGACTTTGTCTCAGTGAGTCAGAGGTAGAAATCCCATCCTTCAACAGGCTGTTGTGAAGAAATGTTCACAGGCTTCACTGGTGGCCTCGCCCGTCTCTGCAAACTTTGAAGTTTGTGGAACCAGACGCAGGCTGCAAATAGGCAAAATCTCCATGTACAAAATGGCTGCTAGCCACAAAGTGTGTTGGCGTGGTGAAAAAAATCAGATCCTGGTGGCGAGGAGAGGAGCTTGGCTGTGGAAATCAATGCTTGGAGCAGATTTAAGGTTGATGGAAATGACTGGATCGCCTGTAGAGATCAGCAGCTTCTCTGTCTCAAAGGTCCTGATCTCTGCTCAGAGGTACACAAAGGTGTTTCATCATGTTTCCTTCACTTCACACTCCTACTGTATAGATAGTGTGCATGTCTGTTGTAGTTACAACATATGGCCAGCAGATGGAAACCACAACACAAAGAAACTCCTTAAAACTGGAATGAGGAGTTTTAAAATATTTAGAAAAAAAGGCAAAAAAAAATATTTCCACAAATAGATCTGCTGTTTGGATATTTGATAGACATGTAGTGTTTATATAGTTCATTATTTTTGTTTTATGGTCATGAAACAAGTTTGTAAAAATAAATCTTGAAACAAGATTTGAGAATATCAAACAATCAGAAGTTTAATCTGTACTGAATTTAAAGAGACGAAGTCAGAAAAAAATCTAATCTGCTTGAATAAAATAAAACAATACAAGTATAGCTCTATGTGCAGTTTTGTAGAGAGTTGTTATAAGTACAGCTAGAAGTACTTTGGAAACAGATAAATCTCCTCTGCGTTAGAACCAGTGATCAGTTGTTATGGATCTGGTGAGACTGAACTGCAGCAACAAACTACAAAGAAACTAAACTCTTTGCTAACTTCCTCAGTTAGCAAAGAAAACCAACACCGTCCAACTTTAATGTCTCTCAACTGCAGCCTTTTGTATCTATTTTTGTTCATGTCTGTTTTTCATCTGCCCACTTCATTCTTGGATCCACTTATTAAATTCCTCTTTAATCCGGTCACCTCATGCTGAGCTTCAGGCTGCTCTTCACCTGAGTCTCATGTGGAAGTTTTACAACTTTTTTGCAGTCAGTTGACAACAATCAATTTAATGTGAATTCACAGACATTTACCATAACAAAAATACAGAACAAACAACCATTGAATTAAGCTGTAATTTTTAAAGGTTTATTGTAATATTGTACTTTTTTTTTGCAATTTTGCCCCTTCTAGAGTAGCACTCGAGGCATTCTTGCACAGCCTATCCTTAAAATAAGCAATGGGTGGGGCTGCTCCAGTTTTCACAACAGGACGGTTTTGACAGTCAAATTTTCAGTTTTTTAAGGTCAGAAAAACGTAGGAGCCTTTGAGGAGCCAGCTCTTTGTGCATTTTATTATTGGAAAATGAGAAAACTCTATGACATCAGTAACTTTTGTGGCATCTCAACAGAAGGCTTTAAGCCACTGGAAAATTGTTGTTGGTATATTTTATAAAGGTGTGTTTGATCTTTATTAACCAAACAGGACTTATAGATAATCCTGTTTGATTATAATTAGACCAGTTCTGGTTTCTGGTTTCAGTTTCCTAACTTCTAAATCTTTGTATCATACTGCTCCTATGGTGGAAAATTATTTGATGAGAAGCCATGCAAAGCATCAGACTGGCTGGAGTTTGCTGCAGTTACACAGTGAGTAACACTGTGCTGCCCCTCCCCAACCTGCTGCTGCACTGTCCAGATCAGGTGAGTGAAATAACACTTTCCCGTCACTTACAAGGAAAATAAAATCAATTGTTTTTTTGTTTTTTTTAATTATATTATATAATTTTCTTTAATGGTGATAAACAAGGTGTACAGAAGGCAGGCTAGCCAATTCATAGTTTGACTAATTAGTCGCTAACATCAGCTAGTTTTTCCTTGCTCTATCTTAAAGGCATAGTTCAGAATTTTTGAAGGTAAAAGTTTTGTTTTGATTGCCATTTAGTAAAAATCCACTGTGGTTGTACTGGGAGGCTGAAGCTAAAAAACCAACCAGAGAAAATCTGACAAGGTTCATAAAATTGTATTAAAGTTATTTCAAGATGCTAACGTCTCTTCTAGCCTTTAGCTTCAGCCTAAAGAATCTGGCTCAACCAGATTCATACTAAATGTTGACACCAGGAGTGTTAGTCACTGCAGGTAAGATGGTAACTAACAGAACCTTCCTGAAAAGCCTGGACTGTCTCTTTAACATAGTAAATGTTTATGAGCCTTGAAACTGTTTTCATGTTTGCTATTAATCTGTACTGTGGAGCTTGATAAGAATCTGTGTAAAGTTTTTATTTTTTCACATTAGATGCATTTTATTTACTCTGACCAGAAACTATTACACAGATTTGTGTGTAAATCATGTTATGCAAACGCAGCAGCAGTATAAATTAGCCCTTCGCATGAGAAGCTGGGTTCATTCTGAGATTAAAAAGTATAAGATCGTACAAGAATACTGCACTAGCTCTTTAAATATTCACAAATAAAATGTTTAATGATTTTAAGTACTTTCTTAAAACTAAACTACAAATATTCAGGTAAAAACAAATATGCTTTGAAGGCCAAACTTAAAACAGATCAGGTTGAAATCATTAACATTAAAATGTAAAATATTTGGACTTTGGTTTGTGCCTGCATAGGGAACAGTTAACAATCTTGTTCCTGGGTGTTTCTGCAGGCTGCAGAAATAAATAAATCCACATATTACAGAAAGTTTTCTGTTTTAAAAGGAGATCAAGAAGAAAATTGTACAGCTGAGGATTTGTAAAGATGTTTGTGCCCACATTTTATTATTCTCTGATTTCCGCACGTAGATCTGGTGTTGGTTATGATTAATTTCTTCATGAAATAAACAAAAGCTCACTCAGAGAGATTGTTAAAGCCCAGTTGCATAGGTTGCTTCACTGGCTTCATGTCAAATATGAACATTGTCACCAGGGAGGTATCTCTTGCTCTTCAGATTGTATAAATGAAGGTCTTCAGAGTCTTAATTTCTTTGATCCCACGGCTTCCTGAAATTACCGGCTTAAACATTGTTCTGCTGTTCTCAGTCTTCCCACAGGAGACTTTCCATCCCATCCCAGACACAGAACGAGCTAGCCTAAGCCTCGCTAAGTCACTCTTAGCTCTGCCGCCACAGCTTGTGTGAGCCAATTCATGCTGAATAAGACCATGTTAATCTGGGGTTTACAACGGGACTAAGTAACTTGGTTTCTATCCTCTGTTAACCTGGAATCGCTGCGATGGCCAACTGGACTCAGAGCTGACGCCTCCTTCTTGTTACAGTTCCCAAGACAAGCCACCAGCACGAGTGCGTGTCCAAAAATAAGACGTCAGATCCAACACCTTGCTTTGCTTCCTGTTCTCTTGGAAGTGAATAAACTCTATCAACATATTGCATTTGAGATTCACTCTTGTTGTCATTATAAAAGGCAGGAGGTTTTGTCTCCATGCTCTGCAGGATTATTCTGTGAATAGTCCTGAAGAGGTGACGTTGAGTTCTTTAGCAAACTTTTGTAAAAATATTTAAAACTCTAAAGATAAACAAATGCATCTGCACATGTTTTCTTTTTTTTCAGACATGATAAAAGTTACCAATATGTTGATACTCTGACAAGCATATTGACATAAAGTTGATGTAAAGTTGCAGTTGTCATCTGCAGATTTGAGACTGTCCTGTTTGTTTTGATGAAGACCAGAGTCATCATCAGCTGTCAGCTCATCCTGATGCACAGCAGAAACAAAACTATTAGCTGTTTGATTGTAATGAAGTCACTTTATGAACCAAAATGGGTTTTGTTTTATTTTTGAGAAACGTACATTTGTTTACCCCAAAGAAAGATGGAAAGCAAATATTCTAACTTACAATTATATACATCTACAGATTCAGGTTACTTTTTATTTTATTTTTTATGCCAAAAATAGAAAAGGTGTTTAAAAAGGCAAATCCAAGAAAACAGCCATTTAAAACAACCCAGCAGCTCTTTTTATAATCCTGACAAAGTGTCTGACATTACTCAAAGCACAGCCATAAATGCAGTTATCAGAGGCAAAGTGTGGAGTACAGTCAGAGAACACCCTGCCTGCTGCGGCGTATCTCTGCTCTCTTCAGCCCGGGTGAATGTTTTCCACAGGGAGATGGGGAGGCAGATAAGAAGCGCTCTGACGGGTCGCGGAGCCTCTTGTGACTGGGCAGTGTCAGGTGGGGTCAGCAGCACAGCCGGCCTGCGCGCTCAGGAGGAATGCAGTCATCTTATCAGTTATAAAGGAGCTCTAGAGCCTCTGAAAGAAAAGCAAACGTCTCCGCAGGATGACAAAGATATTTTTCTTGTCCTGCTTCACTCTGGTTGGCAGATTTAAAGCTGGGCTGGAGATAAAAAGTATTCCAACTGTCATGGCGGGTGTGATTTAAGGCATGCTTCCTTTTTATCCACACTGCCTCCCTCTATGTTAATGTTTGATAGTCTAATGACATGCAAGCATTAAAAAGCATTGCTAATCAACTATTAAAATCAACCAGAATTAGGGTAACCACTGATATCTTTTATTATTTAATCCTTGCAGTATTTTAAAATGTATGTGTAACATGAATTATTCAACAGAGTATTGTGATTGTCAAAGAAGAGAAAAAATAAAACAGCGCTTCATTCAGACATGATTGCAACTCAAAGGGAAGTGAATATATTTAATATAAGTTTTATTTAAATATAAGATTCTAAAACACTCCCTGCTCCCTATAAATTACTTCTATTTATTAATCGAATGTATTATTTATAATTTTGCTTGGTTTAAATTACAAATTCAGATATTAAAATTATGTACACTGTTAGATGCACCTGCAGGCAGAGAGTTAATTAGTGAAACACCTGAATGTTTGGATAAAGATCTGCAACCTTTCCATAGTAAGAAGATAAACTTTCTGTAGTCAGTTGTTACTGTTCATCAGTCACTCCTGGTTGTCATCTCTTCAGATTCACATCACATTTTGTGTTCTGGCACCAAACTAAACCTTCCTCAATTCCATTAACTCATATTTAGATCAGTTCTAAATAAGTTCTAAAAAATATGAATTTATAGACCACAGTTTGAGAACGGTACAAATTTCTCCCTCCAGCAAATGGAGCTGATGCAGATAACACTTTTTAGGATGAGATTTCCAAATACAAGTTCATGTTTACTTGAATGGAAAATGTTATGTACCACATAGATTTTCTACTATTAACCATGTTTTCTCAACCAATAAAATAAAAAACATTTAACCCAGAAAGTTAGAAAACTGTAAAGATTTCTTTTCTTAAAGAACAGGTAAGAGCTACGATAATTTGTTTCATTAAATTTTGCATCATTCATTTATTGCTGAGCAGGAAAAAAATAAAATAGTTCCTAATAAAAATTTTAACAAAAAAAAAACACACGTTATGGCCACTGAGAATTTTCAACTTGTCAGCTTTGGTCTGTGGTAGAAAAGGTTTGGACTAAAATGATCAAAGTGTTGCTCGTGGCTCGTTGCAGCAGCTCTATCCTGTTGTTTTATACACCGTTGTTCATATTCCTTGTGGCTGGACAGTTACTCCGTCTGGTTTCAGATGCTATGCAGGTAGAAAGAATTTTGCACTTTTTATTTTACTTTTGGAAACCGTGGCAACAAGGTATTGTGACCCCAGTTCCTAGAGGAGGAAGGGAAAAGAACCAAAAAGCATAAAGAGAAGGAGGAAGTTCAAACCATCAGGGATCACATCTTCAACTCCAACATCTTTCTACATACAGCTGGACGGAGATTTAAAGTGGAGTGGCAAAAGCAAAAGACATGGATTAGCAGCTTAGCAACAACTGATTGTGTTATCCAGGACGTTACTGTGAAATGTGATCTCTGTTGCCCAGAAATTCAACTGATAGTATATCATAACAGTCACAAAACTGAGCAACAAAGTCTTCAGTCAGAGGCCTCTTCAGATTTGTTGTGAGACTGACTGCTACCAGAGATCCTTCCAGCATCACCATCCACAACGCCTCACTGAAGATACATGGATTATTTGAGTTATGACATTTAATTTTTCTTTGGGGCAGATAACTGGTAGTTGAATTACACTGAATTATTCTAGTCAACATCATTGATGACCTTGACTAAATGACTTCTGGCAGTTTTACTAAACAGATGTTACATAAATTACATTTTGGAGGATGATGTGTAATTTTGAAAATTTAAACCATTTAGTAAGTTAAATCTCTTGGTTAGACTTTTAGGGGTAAAGTTCCTGTTTTCTGGTTGTTGTGTGAAATATTAAATATTAAAATGTACATTTTAAAATGTGAAAAAGTAACTTTACATCTTAAAATGATGCTTTTATTCTTTACTTTATTTCTTACTTTTGCTTTCTCTCTTCTTTGAAGTAAATCCAAAAAGCCACTTTTAGAATTTTCAGTCATGATTTTGGTCAACTATTTCTAAATCCAATATTGTTTATTGTTTCTAAATATTTTTGACTCAGTATTAACCATATTTACCCCAGAAGCCAGAAAAATGTCTGAAAGCACCACATAAAATGTCTGAAACAACTGTCACCAAGCTGGTTGTTAGCAAAGAGAAAGTATTTTTTTTTATTTTCTTGAAGAATTCTGCAGGATTTTCCATCAGCTGTGAAGTTGCTGAACTCAGAATGTCTTTTTCTCCAGGGCCATTTCTCATCTCCTAATCCCCGGCTCTGTCTCCTCCTCTCCTGCTCAGAAAGCCGGGGCCAATCAAACACCTCACCGGGACGGTGATAGGGAGCTGGATGAACCAATTACTGCGCCAATGGCTAAAACCTTCCCTGCATACAGCCAAGTCACTAAGTCGGAGACTTGTTGCTCAGTGGGAAGCAAGTACGGGTGGATTAACGCTGCCACAAACAGCACAAAGGCCAACATGGCAGGGGGCTGTGACCCCATGAGACGGGGTCTGAACCCCTCCATGAGAGCCTCATAAAACCTCCCATAACAAGGTGGAGCAGAGCTCCATCAGGCTGAGCTGACCAGCAACTTTGCGCTGCATGGACTGCCGCTGCGATGCATTCGGGTGGTCATGACCCCGTCTCCATGGTGCTGAGAGGTTGACAAACCAAAAGTAAATCCTGGAGCTCAAACAGAGCAGACTTATATATAGACTCAGTCTGCTCTCTGCTTTAAACTCCTCTCTGCTCGAATAGAACGGGGCCATGTGTGAAGTCCAGGACAAACAAATCTGTGTTTTTTGTGGCAACAGTACCAGCTGCACCTGCGCTGGATCAGGCTGATGTTAGGGCAACAAAATGAGGTCAATTCTCACACATACTGTCTACTGCAAATTTAGAAAGTTCAAAGATGTTTACTAAAGTGAATCAGTTTCAAACTGCACTGCGTCTGGAAGATGATGGCAGTCAATATTATAAAACCCCAACATTTAAACTCAAACTATTACTTTGTCAGCAGTATTGAAAGAAAAAGAAAAATATTTTCACCATGTTATTCATTCATTTAGTTTACAAACTAAGTAGTTAATGAGCTAACTATTCCAAACTAGCTACCTCACACCAAACTATATTTAGTTTAGAAATTTGTGGTTGAACTTTATGAATTTTCCTAATAACTATATGCTTTGACAAAATATTGCTAATAATGTCTATCCTATTTATGAAATGCCTCTCTTCAGATCCAAAACCATTTATTTTAATGAGGCAAATGAGTTTTATGTTTTAGATCTAGAAATATCAGGTAAAAATCATAATAAAACTAGTTTTGCATTGACTCGTTATAAAACTGAACTTATGACCTGTGAATTCCTTCACTGTGATAATTTCGGCCCATTTCTGATCAAAATGGTGAGATAATTATTTTACCCAAAAAATAAATGTAGAATTCAATGAAAAGTATTATTATTGATATTGGTGGAAGAGGTTCAAAATACATTTCTTCCAATGATATTAATGATTGTGGGTAGTTTTGCACAACTTATGTGCTAGTTCTTGCCAAACATAAAATAAAAAATGGGTTTACATTTCTACACTCAAGTAACTTTATTTGGATGAATATGAGAAAAATTCCCTTTTGAAATAATAGCCTTCATTCTGCTACGATCAGTTAAACATTCGTTTCGAAATATTCTGCTACATTTTATTCATGATAATAAAAGTCTGCAGACATTTTCTCACAAATCATGTCTTGTGCGCGCCACACACTGCTCGCTGCGCTGCTCTCAGGAGACACCGATGACACCAGACAACAGAGCCCTCTAAACAAATTGCCCTTTGGCTGACCTCAGGAGACCCAACATGTAAACAACCAGAGAGATGCTTACGTTAGACACATTCTCCCTCGGCCTAATGACCATCAGGAGATAAATTGGAGGAGACACGGTTACATACAAGCTTTATATGCACAGACTGATGTGAAATTAATTAGGTGGAACATCACACAGAGACTGTGTCCAAGAAAATGTTTAAACTGCTTGAAGGTGAGATTTCCCTCTGTAGATCAGGAAAATGACTGGTTGTGACATTATTCTCATAGTTTAATAACTCATAAAGCACATTTGGTACATCCAAAGGTAAAGACACACACTACTTTGTAAATGTTTAAACAAGAACATTTCCCCACTTGACAATGTAACCAGTCAATGAATTTATTCACTATTTCTACTAATAAACAGAAAATTAAAATTTGAAACAAATATCTTTCAAGCAAGAATTAAAGTACAAAAGTTAAAGACTCATTTCTGATAAAAGATACGTTTTTCCACTTAGTTGCTAAAGCCCTGATCTTATTTCAGAACAGCAACAGGAGTGTTATGCACAACATTTGGTTCCACAATCTATCCTAGAGTTTGAAATTGGCATGTAATTCTGAGGTGTGCTGGCGCTGTTCTGCAGAGCGAACAGGCTGAGAGCGATGAGCTGCAGACGCTCCGCGGCGAGCTGGGGCCTCATCTGTGACTGAGTGGGTGCTAGAACGCCAAGCAGAGAAGCACCAGGTCGCAGTAAAGGTTAACAAAATCAAGGCGGGGAATTTACGATCGTCCGTGCTTCACAAGCGATGTCGCCAGCAGCAAGAGCGGGAGTGTAAAAGACAAGAGTGGATGAGAGGATTATGGGGTGTGTGTGTGTGTGAGACTGTGTGTGAGACTGTGTGCAGAAGTCAACGGGTGTTTGTTTGCATTTGCCAGTGAGATTTTCTCCTAGTTTACAAGCAATACATTGCGACAGAACGATTAGGGACCTTTATTGCGACTAAGTGTTCATTTCACACACTGTTGGGCTGCGCGCCTTCAGTTAACTGGCTGAACCCGAGACAACACCGGCTTCAGAGGAGCTTCGGTACGGCTCTGTCCGTCAATCTGTCTCTTAGGGTTGGTTAGTAGTAGTTAACCTTTGTTTTATCTGAGAAACAAACAAACGAAGTCTCAACACTAAACCAGACACTGGAGGTACCAGGCAGATCATCAGTAAAAATCCCCAAAAAACAAAGTTCTGGTCATCTAACCAAGGAAGTTAAAAGAACTTCTCAGTTTCACATTTTAATGCACCAGATACTCTTCTAGTGTTGTGACAATGCCAAGGTTCTGATTTATATCTATAGGACCTGCTGCCTGGCGACAGAGCCACCAATGATGGGGATTTCAAATAATTAAAACACGCTAAATGTTAAAGCAGTTTGGATGGTTAATGAGCCAACAGTGATTTTCCAAAAAGTGGAGGGAGGAACCAACATCTAAAGTCCACCAATAACTACTTCATGAGATTTGTTCAAGCCTTGCCCAGTCACAAACACAACAAATGATTTTATTAGTAAACAAAATCATTAGTTGATTTATTAGACTGATTAAAGTTGTCAGTTATTTAAAGTAATGTCCAATTCTGTGTTTTTGTTCCATTATCAAACAGAACCATGTTTTAAAAAAACTAATTTCACAGTTGGTGACAAGAGATACAAAAACCAATCTGATCAATTGGTACTGATAAACTATGTTGGCCTGATAATAGTTAAAATCCTACTGTGTGAGACCCCCTCTAAAATCACCTGTTTTAACAGTTCAATTATGAAATATCCCATAATATGCATCAATACACACAATGGAAACTACCACAGAATCTAACATCTACAGTCTCCTTGGTACCTTCATGTACCAAAGAGGAATGAGGATTAAAAAAAACTCGTACTGGTCGGTGTTGGTCAACCAGAACCAATATTCTGGGAGACTTGTCTATACCACGTACAATAAAAAGAGTTCAGAATAGGGTTTACCAGCAAAAATGATTAAATGCTTTCCAAGAACCACATCTGTCAGGATCTCAAAGCATAAACTACCTGACTGAATTTAGGTTTCCATGCATGTTGTAGAACAGATTCAGGTAGAAGTGTCCATAAAGGCTAAATGATCTATAAAAACATGAAAACCACTGACCCTGGCTGAAACTCAGACTCACTCTCTGAAACACCACCAAGGTTTTCTCACAGTCCCTTCACACAAGACTGATGTGTTCATAACAAACCATTTAAAAACTTTCATTATTTGACTTGGACCAGGAGATACAGACGGGTGATAATGTTAAAAATACACACATCACCGACACACACAGCGAAGCTCAAACTGTGCAGATAAGATGACTTTCCTGCGTCTTGCAGCCACCTACTAGTGGAATTGAGCCCCTCAATTTTAGGAGACAACGTAGTGATAGGACACTTCATCACGGGGAAAGGTCCTCCCCCACTCTGATAGCTCCAGTTTGTCTGGAAGAAGTTATGCTTTGCGATAGTCTGGCAGAATCATGGATTGTCTCCTTGAACCAGTTGGAACGCATACAGTGTATCAAGTTTTAGCAGCATATGGCTTTAATTTGACCCCTCTAGAAACTGCTTTCATTCTCTTGATGAAGGCCAAGGAGTTCAAAAGCTAGTATTCTATGCATTATCAGAGAAACAACATGACATAATTTGCAGATTTTCAGCTGAGGGAACGGTTTAGGGTTCATGGGTTTCCTGCTGGCTCCTCACAGGCATCCTTTTGTTGCTCCATGTGTTAACACATTCATCATTCTCACATTTAATAACACAAAGCATCGAATTTCTTTTTTTTTCCCACAAAGTTACTCTTAAGCTTGATACGCAGTGGGCATCCGTCTGCCTGTTCGCGTCACCCACTGTGTGGATGAAGGCTGATCTAATTCAAGCATCGCTCTGTGTTTCCACTGCGCCGTGGCGATGGGTGGGTAGCTGGGTGGGGAGTCCACAGCTGATGGATCCACTCTGGGCTTGGCACCGTCCGTTTTTTTCCCCGAACGTCGCCCACTGGCTTCTGTTGAAGTTCCATTCAGAGAGCATATTTGCTGGATGACGGCACAGTCTGTGTATCGTTTGGTGAATACGTTGTCGTCAGCAGCCCCTCACACTGGCATAAATCCACGGTCAACAGTTAGTCTCGACTAGGTCAAGTGATTTATACACAGGGACACGCACAGACTCACTTTTGCTCATCTCTCCACAGACTGCTGCAGAGAGGCATGTTCAAACACACACCTCTCAGCTTCCCAGGGCAAACGATGGAAACCTGTTACTGTATCCTCTAGGGCCGCAATGGGAGTCTTGTTTAAAGTACAGAGGAATCTGGTCTGGAGGTCACTTCTGAGGAAATGCAGAGCCTGAGGGAGTGAGTGCTAGGAGTTTTCCTCTTAATGTAGGAGGATGAGGTGGTACGCACAGACACTCTTATTCTCACACATGCATGCATTCAGCATGTAGGCAGAAAGCCGCACACAGGCAGGAGAAGATGAAGGGGAAAGTGGGTCGGTGGTTCTTGACCGTAATCTCTGGAATAGAACTGAAAAGGTGCAATGTGTCTTCAAGGATCATAGCACAATTTCAACTTTTTCATCAGAAACAAACTTTACTGCATTCCATTGGCATTTTATGAGTCACAGCAACAGAAAGTATAGAAGAGGGACGGCATGTGGCTCACCACATACTGAGGCTTTACCCCTCAACGCAGCTGCCCTGGGTTCGACTCCCACCTCTGGGTCATTTGCTGCATGCCTGCCCCGTGTCTCTGCCCTACTTCCTGTCAGGCTGCTGATGGAAAAAAAGAACACCAATCAATCAATCAATCAATCAATTGATTGGTGCTAGGACACTAGTGCTAGAAAAAGAGTGGAGCGAATTGTGATGATTCATAGTTTTCAACAATTTTTTACAATTAAAAATCTGAAAGGTTTGTGCAGATTAATGGTTCTGGTTTTAAGGATTTTTATGTGGAACATAACTCCAAATTATTTGTGGAAAATCCACCTATTTGAGGATTTTTTCCACAGAACATAAACAAAATAGTCAAAAGAAAATGTAGCTTGAGAAGCTGAAATACCAAAGTACTTGACATTTCAATGGTTGCCATTTCCAACGTAGCCAATACAAGAGTACCATTTATCATTTAACTTCACAATTATAGTTTACTTTGTTTTAATTTAAGAAAAATATATATATTTTTTTGTTGTTGTTTTAACCTGAAAAATGTACAAAATGTATCGGGCTTGAATACTTTATTAAGGCACTTCATATATAACATATATGTTCAATCCCTGGAAGTGCATTATAATATTCCATAGAGAGACATTTCATACGAGTCAATTGCATTCCCAAGGCCAGAGTGGTGTTAAATGCCTTCCCTGCCACAGTTGCATTACACACTGGACAATTTGATGCGACATTTCATCAATAAAAGGGTCAATCTCCGCACCATAACTCTCACAGGAGTTTTAGAAACTACAATAACAGCAATATATGGACGCATTCTGGGCAAAATCTGGATTTGCAGCGTTCCTCAAAGCTGAGAGACAAGCAGCCTGGCAGGACTATTAGAAATCTGTCAAAGTCACATCACTGCAGGGAAAAAGTCTGATCCCATTGATATTGCCTACTGTCTAGTCTTTGAAAAATACATCTGACAGCTGCTTGTCTTAGCCATAGCCCTCATAGTGTCCCTGTTGTACATCATCAGACTTCAACAATATTGACTTCTGTTGAGGAGATTAGCTGTCAAGCTTTTATTTTGTTAAGGGATCAAGGTCCTTCATGTTCTTACCTAAATATAACTTTACTCCATTGCAGGATTGAAATTGCTGGTGCAGGTGGTATTTCATTTATAAGAGCCCAGAATGCCTTGGCTTGACCACTGGGCTTCGGGGGGATTATGTCGTGAATTTGTGTTTTACAGCAGCTGTTAGTGAGAAATCACCAGGGGTCTAAAAGTGGATATGAATGCCCACAAATTGGGCCCTATGCTCACTTTCATTTTTTACTTTTCTGAAACTCGCCATTAAGCTGTTCATTTTGAACACTGCCTGCCTATTTGAAGCAACTAGTTACATGTCAGATGTTTGGATAGTGAGGGAATGGAAAAAGAATGCAACACCAGAGGAACACTACGGGATAGGGGTTGTATCAAACTACACCCAAAATTAAACGTCCTTAGCCCTGTCTCTGAGAGCACTGAGTTAATCTTGTTCATGTCTACAGTAATAAGGATCTTCTGCAAGACAACTATGCAACACCTCTTTGGTCACTGGAGATATTGATTTATGAGGGAAGACGGGGGCACAATTGATGAACTGTTAATGCCTACTTGGATGCTTGGATTGCTGCTGCCATTAAAATGAGACCAGCAAATGGGGACTAAATGAGACCAGGCTGAAAATGTCACCTGGGTGCACAACCTTTTACGCCCCAGAGCCCTTCTCAGAAGTGTAAACTCTATCTTACACACCTCTGACCGCTTCCATCGAAGGCTTACGGCAGAATCCTGCCAGCAACACAAACCTCTCAACACTTTGCTGTAAATCAAATTGCTATCTAAAGCAGCGGGACTCGTCGTTACAGAGCTGGACGGCAGCAAGTGGGAAATCCCCAGCACTTGGAGGTCCAACAAGATCCAAGGGGGTCACAAGCCTCCGCTGGAACATGGTGTGCAGTAAGAGAGGAAGCCTATGCCCCTTCAGCCAGATTAAGCCTTGTTGACAGAGAGTCAATAATTAACTCAATAACATGTGTATTTGGAAATTAATAGTGGGTTTAATGAGAAATTATTTAAGTGCTGCAAAGTTTCTGGCTCTGATTAAGTCTTAGTGTACGAATTAAGAACATGTGCAAATGTTTGCAGCCATTACTGAAAACAGGGTTGAAGAACAGGAAGCACTGAGTTAGAAATGCACCAAGAATTTATCTGGTGGCCAGTCAGAAAGTGAGAAATCCAACACTTTTCTGATCAGAGAAGGAACTCTATGTGATATGGAAAAAGCAACACTGGGAGCAAGAGAGAGGCAGACGTTTAACATGATGACAAAATGTAGACAAAAACTGAAGGTTGGAAAAGCCACAAAATCCTAAAATGGTCGTTTGGACTTTCCATCTTGAATGGTGTCTAAAGTCAGTGGTCTAGGTTTAGTTCTCTCCCTGGTTCAACGAACCCGACTGAAATGAAGTAGTTGGATCATTTGAATGAGTTGACAGGAACACCATCTGGGCAGATATAATCCAGCTAAATGGGAGATTTTTAAACTAGAGCGAGCCTTTGTGGTTGACATCAGCTGTCTGGATGTCAGGCAACTTGTCAAGGGTTTTATATATTTAGTTTTAATAACTAAATATATGTATAAGAACCCTATTAATTTTTTGACCTTGCTTTCCTTAGGGTTAGGGGTTAGGGTTAGACCTAACCCTACACTGAGGACAATCTTTAAGACATGAAGCCGGTTGAGCCTTTGCTGTGTTTCTACACATGGAAGCTGCTCTCTCCGCCACCTTCTTCATACACACACACACACACGCCCACACACACACACACACACACTGTCAGAGACACAGGTTCCCTCTGGGAAGGCCTTGTGAGTAATGAGACATGGCCGCCACGTCTGTGTTCAGCGTCACATCACTTAGTGTGACATGAACCTCCTTCGCCATGTGTGATCGATCTATTTATTGCCCTGTTTATGTAAAGCCAACTAAAGTCTCCTGACAGAATTTCATCAGGCTGAAATATCAATGGCCATCACTCACTTTTTATTGCTTTTTTCTTGTCCTTTTGCTTCCTCTGGCATTTACTCTGTGGCGTATGAAGGACAACATATAAAATGTGGAACATCAGTAGGTGGATGTGACTCCTCTCCCTTTTAAATTCTGTTTCCAGAAGACCAGATGCCTTTTTCAGGATCTCTGACAGTTAAAGGTAAAGTAAAAGACCAAACTGCAACAGAATGCCAGGATTTCCATATTATTGTTCATATTGTGATGGTGCTGCATGTTCAGGGTGGGATGTTGCTTTAGAACCTGACCTGCTTTAAACTTCTCTAGAACCTTCCCCCTAACCTGCTGCTGGGTCCCTGGGTTCCCATGATACTGATATCCTCTGAAGAACCTCTAAATCCCTTAGAGAACTGGAATTATACTGAAATCATACATGATTAGCATGTTTGAGGAGATCACATCTCAGGGCTATAAAGAGGAGAAAGAAAACTTACTATCTTGAGAAACCTAATTATAAAATATAAGATATGTCTAAAATAATGAACTATTGCATTAGGAAGTGTAAGTACAACATTTTTTGTGTGTTACCGTAAACACTGAACTGAATACTTTTGAGTCGAGTAGAGAGAACATTTTGATTTTTGGCTGTTTTTAAAGATTTGACCTTTTTCTGTCACTTCTATTGTAGCTTAAATATTTATTTTTCTGCCTTTGTTAAAACATTAACATTTAAAATACACAGCAAAACTTCTTTTTGTTTGCTTTTTTATTTCCAGAATTTTAAAGAAAAGTATGCCTGATGGTTTCACAATGTTTTTGCTTAGATTAAGATTAATTAAATATTACTACCGATAAATAAGCTAATTCTCTGCCTTGTTAAGCACTTATGCAACATCTAGTCTCTCTATCCCTCATAATCTTCAGAGGTGTGATGTTTGTCCAAACTTTCATCCAGTCCCGTTGCTAGCGACAGTTGTCGGAGCCTCCGGGTTTCTGCTATCGCTGCAGATGCCAGGCCTTCCTAAGAGGGCTTCACGGGGCCATCCCAGTTACAAGCTGTGGTGTTAACCTGTTGGAGGACTCTTATCAGCTACATGTCATGTTTGCATTTCCCCTGCAGCTCCACCAACCACCTCACAGACATCTCAGCACTCTCTAGAGCTCCGCCCCGAAAGGCCACTTTTATCTGGAGTTTAAGTGGGAAACATATTTGTGCCGAGTTTTCCCACAGTCCTGGAAGCTGGAAAAGTGCAAATAGCAACAGGAGTGGAAGACAGTCAGAGTTTCTGTAGGCTCCTTGGTGCAGTCGGTATCTACCAACATGTCTGAGGCACTTTTGATTCAACATTGTTCAGTATTCACTGTAGTATAACGAAAATGTAGGAATTTTACTGGTTTTCAGACAAGAGCAATTCTGACATTTTAACTTAAATATAATTTATTCATCTGTAGTCATTTAGGTTTTGGTGTAAAATCAGTCAGTTAAGACTCTCAGAAGAGTCTGCTACATATTAAAAGAAAAGCATTTATTTGTAAAATATTCATTTCAGAATGGCACTGAATGAAACTGGTTTACAGGGAAGACGCAGATGTGCTTTCGCTATTTGAAGTAACTATTTGGATTGTATTAAATATAAAACAATTAAAAATGTGAAAGTGACAGAGGTTCATTATAACATTTTAAAATCAGATTTAGAATTATTTTTAAAAAATGTTATAATCAGACATCTAAAATTATTTTTCCTCAGTATCATGATGCTACTAAATAATTTTAAAAGCTATATATAAACATGTTGAATGAAAACGTTTAATGCCATCAGGAATTTCATCTGAACACATAAATAAAACCCTCTAACATTCATCAAAAACAGGAAGTTTAAAACATACAATAAATAAAAAGTATTCAGAGATGCTGAATATGTTTCTACCCTCTCAATCCAGTGCAGTTGGATTGTATGGGTAGAAACTTTTAACCAGTTGAGATTTTAATCTGAATCTGATTGAGTTGCATTGTGACTGGAAGCTCCACCTGAAACCTTTCACCTCGTGCTGCATGCAAACCCTCATTCATCTCCGACCTCACAACAACATGAAGTCTCATTGGCTGTTTATCTAACGCATCCTAATACAACGTAGAGCTATTCAGAAATGTCAACATTCATTGTTCTAACTGAAAGTGAATAATTATTTAGTGATTGTTTTGGTTCCATCTGGAAAGAACACAAGTGATAAAACTACAGTAAAATTTTCCATCAACAGTAGTAGTAGTGAAAATAACGGTTTTCAGGCTGATAATGTAATTTAAACACTACAGCTTTAGCTATATTTAATAAAGAAAAAAAATTCTCAAGTGAAGAACAAACTGTTTTAAATAGAAAATTCACTAGTTTAATTAACTGATGAGTTTGACAGACACTGACAAAGTGGACTTTCGTTTTTTTTTCCTGCTGAGATTCGTGACCCGAGACGCCACCTACCGCAGGAACTTCAGTAAATAATCACAGAACAGGCCAGAGACATGTGAGAAAATAAATGCTTCAGTGCTTGTGTTATCTGACTTTCCTTTCATGTTGTGAAGGTTTGGGTTCAGAAACAGAGAGAAAACTGGGATGAAGTCTGTAGGAGAAAAAAGATGGAAAGAAAAGAGCAGATTTGGAAAAACCACCTTTGATGCAGTTTAGGAAAACACGTCCATCCCAACACAAGAATTACTTATTTTTATTCCTGCCCATTAAATTGTAATCCAGCATCCTTGTATGACAAACACTTTATGTTTCCGGTTGACATAATTTGATGGGAAATAAAGAAATGTAAAATTATTAATGTCTTTACTTATTGTTCAAAAATAATGCCACTCCTGGTATCAGCATGTTGGAGCAGCTCTGTTCCTTCTGATTTGTTCATTTATTTTTTACGAGGCATTACATGCTATGCACCTGGCAGGAATTTTGGAAGGAATTTTGCTCTTACTTTAAAGATTTAAAAAGGAGTGGTAAAGGCAAAGAAGGTGGATTAGCAGCGTTCGTTAACAACGGGTTGTGTCATCCAGGACATATTCCTGCTGCCCAGACATGGAGCTGTTAGAATATCAAGAGACCAGCTGTTTCCATCTAATTGTTATTCAAAGTTTGAGTGAACTTTTAAAATGTCGCAAAAAAACAACAAAAATACAAAAAACAACAAAAATACAAATGTGAAGTAGGCATGTTTCCAGGCTAGGCAAAACTTGATTTCTTCAGATCTAATAAGCAAGATGTAGAGGTTACAAACCAGCATGGACCACACATCTCAGAACACATGGAGAGTCCTCCCCTCTGAGCTGCAGGTTTGAAATTTTTCAGTTTCCTGTTTGAAGAGGAGAGCGTTCCACCACTCCCATCCCCATGTGGAGCGCCTCTGGTCAGCCTCTCCAGGCCGACACTCCTCCCCACCGGGCTGGAGGTTTGGATCCCATCAATGGATGGAAATGTTCACTATGTCAGAACTTATTTTGCAAATGTCTTTCCATCGTCATGTTAGCTCATTTTTGGAAAAACCAAAAATCATCCAAGCAAGCATTTTTTTTTTTTTTTTTTTTTTTTTTTGCGAAACTGAGGAAGTTATTGCAACTTTTGCCATTTCCATAAATCTTTTCTAAAGCAATATTTCAAAATGTGCATTAAAAGAACACTGCTACTGTCATAAAGCAACAGTATTCAGTCTGCGTCTCAAGCTTAAGAGTAACTTCCTGCCCTCACCATTGTCCTGCGCTACGACAACATCTGATTTCCCTGTGGGATAAATAAGGTATTTTTATGTTTTCAATCAATAGCAAACCCCTTCATTTGGTGACATGCTGGCACTTCTCTCCATCTTTGTGGATTGGAAGCCATCGATAGGCCCCTCTGCACCACATGCACCCCCATGCACTGCACACACACCACAGTACAGCTCCTCAAATCTCTAGTTCTTAGGGCGCTGTGTATGATAGTGACTGGGCAAGCTTGGGGCTTGATTAGTGCAGTTAGCCCTTCTAAGGCTCTGGCTGTTTACAGTGGATTACAGGGAGGGAGGCAGGGGTTAAGTCTACCCAGGCACAATGCGCCATCCCCCACCCTCACGGGAGCCGCTGCAGCAGGGCTGGCAGCTCGTCTGGGCTCCACACCGCCAGGCCAGGCTGACAGGTAGCGGGATTTGGCAGAGCACTTTGCATGAGAGCCAACATGAAAAACTGAACACGGCGGATTAGCTCGGGATTATGTTGTCAGAGTTAGCCCTGACGGACAAACTGCAGAGGAATAAATTGCAATCTGTTTGAGGAGCACGCTGCCACGCAAACGGCTGAGGCATCAGCTTGTTGCAAACTGACAGGGTGGACGAAGGAGGGGCGGGGGCATTAATAATTTATAAACAAGGACCACGGCCGTTAATGACGTCTGGCCACTCTGGCCGGACAAGACGTCTGGTTGTCTAACCCCTGAGACCAGGAGCTGGTTCATGTTAAAGCTTAAAAGCAGAAGTGACAGCGAAGGCACGCTGATAGGAGAAGGTCACACTTGGAGAGGTTCTAAGAAGACCCAGCTCCACTATCGCTCTGGTTCTGATTGCAATGCAAAAAGGAAGTTCACCTCTTCTGATCAGCCAACTCATATTTCTAACTACAGTTATGAATATTTCTGATAACTGGAATTTAGGCTTGAAGATTAAAAATTTGCATCTGCAACAGCTTCTGATGTGGGACTGGTAAACAATTAACGATCCAGTTGCACATTCCTTGGATCCCAGCAGACTATTTTTGACTACATATTAGAATTTTATTCTTACTGTACAGTTTATGACTCTTAATTTAGTTGTGTACGTATACATGTATACTTTTATCTCTCTAACATGCCTCGGTTACTTGTCACTTTGCAGCTGTTGTTGCACCTGAATTTCCCACTGGGGGACAATAAAAGGAGATTTCTATTCTGTTCTATTCTAACCAATGTCTGAAATGTTTTCAAATCTATATAGAAAATCTGATTTCTTTATACTGTCAGTTATTAAATATATACAAACTGACTACAACTTGTCTTTCAAAAGTGAATTATAAATATTTATACATAGAATGAATACAGATTTATACAACTTAACTCAAATTTATGTTTTCTTGAAAAACAGCAAATTCTACACTTAAATTAGTTTTAATCATTTACAGAAATAAAATAAATGGAAATCAGATTTATAGGTGAAATAAGTGAATTTCTGGCAGAAGGATGTAATGATACACAACTCATAAAAATTTTGTAGAATTAATCTCATTTTATTTCTGTCTGCAGTTTTTTTTTTCTCCCTGGTGAATAAATGGAGCTGAATTTGAAGCTGTATGGCAGCGTTTTCATTTCGGAGGCTGACTGGCTTGGTGAGACGCATTAATGAGCTTTATTCTATTCTACTCTCCCCTTCATCATTAGGAATGCATGCCTGTATGTTAAACACATGAATATGCATCAGCATAGAGCATTTGCTCTCTGAGTTAGCAGTGAGTTGAATGATAATCTGCCTGGGAAATGAAATGAACTGCATTTCTTTGCCCTCAATCATGTAATAAAAGACTCAAAGCTGAGAAAAACCGATTAATGTGACATTGTGCTTACATTGTGGTTCTGTTTACTTATTGGATAAAAAGTACATTTTCTCTTGCATGACTACATTAATTTTTATTGTTTTTAATAGATCAATTTGTGATCACAGAATCTTACAATTGATTGGCAAACAAGCTGAATGAATTAGGCTTTCTGTATGTTCATTGCATTTTTATGATTGTGAGCAAATACATTAGACAGACATTTGGTTCGTGGGTGTTCCACCAAACAGATCTGACGGTGTTGGTGTTCAGAGCCACGCCGTCAGGCTGGGGGTGATTCAGAGGTCAGCACAGATCACCAGATAACGGCTAACAAATTACCATGATGCCTCGCACTCCTGAATGATGCGCAGGGAGGGGGTTCAAGTGGAGGATGGGTCCAGATGAACTGAAAACGAAATAAAGAAAATCTCTAATGATGCCACGCTTTAAGTTCATGTCTAATTTCATGAGAGTGACTTATAATAAATGAAATTTACTGAAACTGGAAGCAAAAATTTATTGATGCAGATGTCCCTCATTAATTACTGATGTTAGCTTAAGCTGCAGCTTTAGCTCAGATAAGACCTTTCATTTACCACACACGGTGCAGAAAAGGCGGAGCAGCGGGGTCAGCAACACGCCCATCCCAACTAATCATTGCCCATTTTATTTTTTAGACCTTTTAAACTCTTTTAGTTCTTGCACATTAATTTGATGTTTAAATCAGAGTTTTCCTCTCAGAGCCAAATGGATTAGAGTTTCTTCAACCTGTGGCTCAAGAGTCACAAGTGGTTCTCTGGACCATGCAGTGGCTCTTAAAAAAAGAAACACTTTTTCTTTTATTAAACAAAAGTTTCTCCACTGCAACTAATGTCTTAAATATAAACATTATAATAAGTCTAAGTTTCAGCAGTTTTCCTATTTTTTCATAGAATAATTTCCACAGAGTGATATCCATCATCTTTTTGCACAAGTTTTATGATTTTTTTTCATCTAAAACTTATAAATAAACTGTGGGTTTATTAAAAATGACAAATTTCCTATTGCAGATATTTTTTTTAATTTTTTTTTTTATTCAAGAGATCAGGTAATGTTTGTGACTCTAAATGAGTTTTATTTTGCCAGAATGGGAATAAAAAGGATCCTCTGTGTAACCAGACTCGTTTAAACCTGCTAATGTTGGTCTGGCACTTCAGAAAACTGAAGCAGATTAAAAACAGCAGGAGTAAATAGTAACAGAGCATCAGGTGTGTCACATGTTACAATTCAAAGAGACAGAACATGGATAGCTGTGGACCATTTCATCAGTGTTTCTTCTTCTGAATAGATTCAATTTCCCTTGTTTTAAAGTACAAATATAAATACTTTTGTTGGTGCTTTGACTTTGCATCAGTAAATTGACAGACAAACTGAAGCATACAGAGACTGCACATCAAGTCCAAACATGAAAAAATATGCAGCTATGAAAAGTGATCTGCTATCTGGGCTCAAACATGGAGATAGTTTGTGCTGAGAGCAGGGCGGCAGACTCCGCAGTGACACTCCGCAGTGTGTTTGTGGATCTAAACTAAATGGGTTTCCTTAAATTTCCTTATTTTAGCTGCTGAGCTGTTTTAATTTGATTAATTTTAACTTAAGCAGTGGTAGAAATGGTTAATCTTGGTTATGGCTGACACTAAGGCTGTAAGTTTCTAAATGTGTCTTCCCAGCAGCCATTTTTGAAAATAAACAGAGAAGTTCCAGCTGTACTAGAGTTGGCCTGTGGAGAACATTACATTTTCCATTTTCCAACAGTATTATCTTAGCTTTCATCTGCTGGGAGGTCAAACAGTAGCAGTGGAGAGTCCCATGTCTCTTTAAATAAACCGCATTGTCTGATGATGTTTTAATGGGCAAACCTCCGTCCCCTGGGCGCTGGCCTTTCTGACTGCTGCAGTCATGTAATCTGCACAGGGCACTAAGATGTAATTGCTGTGTACATATCAGCTTTTTCTCCAATTTCTGCACTGCAAAAACTGAACAGTTAAATAAATCCTCCTGGCATAAGTACAGAAAACAAGCAGCATTTCTCTATAAATCCTTCATTCTTTCATGTTTTACTGTAAATGTCATCAACCCCAAGTGGCCCACACTTGTGGAACAGTTAGACTTATAGGGGAAAGGGAAATGGCCTAAAAGTTAGACTTGCCCATCTCTTTCTACCACTCCTAGCTTGAACTTTGACCATGGTGCACTGATGCAGTCAGAAGATATCCATCTAACTGCTCAGACTGGGCAGACACTGTGGAGAAGGAGTCTCACTCTCTCTGACCTTTTCTGCCTTTTTTCTTCCTCTCTGTCTCACTAGCTATTTAGTTTAGAGAAATGCACCATTATGCTATCCACACAAAACATAACCATTATCTACTTATTTGAAAATAAGTAAATATTCCTCCATGACAACTGCATTGAGTTTAGTCCGTTCCACTTTTGGTCTGAAATGCACAATTTTGTGAAAAATGAAGATCAGGAAGTAGATAGTAGATTTCCATTCTAATCTGTCGTGATGGCTCCTCTCCGAGGTACAATATGTAACACAGATCCAAAAACAAACATTCAAGATGTGAAGCAGTAGATCACAATGCAACTTTTTTTTTTTTTTTTTTACCAAATCCTCTTTGTATCAAAACACCCAGTCCAAGTCCAAAGGTAGGGCTCACCAAAGTATCCACAAACCATGAACAGAACCAACTGCATGTCAGTGGGAGCGAAACATCAGCTGTTCGTTCCAAAACGCTCCTTTCAGCCTCAGCTTAGACACAGGAGTGTGCAAGAATTTAGAAATCTAGTAGTTCTGTAAGTAAGGGTATTTTCACACCTGATAGTCCTGTGGACGTCGTTCAATAGGGGAACAAAATAAAAACATTTTCAGCTGTTTCTGTTTGCTTTCACACTGCATTGTGTCAAATGCTCCAAACCATTTGAAAAACCTGTTCCCCTCCTCGCCTGCTGTGGCGCTGCACCAACAACCACAGCAACCACTGTATCTGTAACAAGAGCTTTCATAGTGAACGACCAACGTTAATCCTTCAGATTGAGTTTAATTTTTCAGATTAGTTTTGAACACTAACATAGTTTGATGTGGATTGATCACAAAGTCAATCCTACTGATGAATAAGGATTTATCCAACGAGCCACCTCAGAAATTTAAAAAAACATTTACCAAGTAAAATTGTAGTCGCTTTTGAAAAACTTAGACCAATCAAATTTTGACCCTAATTTGTTGAATTAGTATTTTAAAAGAAGTATTTTTTACAGTGGTGTCCAGGCTGATGCATTATGCTCCATCTGCTTTATTCCCACATGGGGCTCCAGCTCCAGTCAAAACAAAGATGTCCTCTAAGCAAGCAGACACCAGCACACAGAGTCAGTGTTTCAGAGAGAAGAAGCAGAAACATGTGGAATTAGGAGATGACAAAGAGCTTGAGACAGGAAACTTTATTGAAAAAACATAACGGAGGATGTTCATAAGTTTGAAAGAATGAGATGGAAATGCAGACAACTCCCACGTTTTCCTTCTGAGATTAATGAATTTCTGCTCAGAGAGGAAATGCTTTAAGAAAAGGTAAAAATGTCATCAAACAGCGGATGTGTGTGCTTGATTAGTAATTCAGACCAAAGCTGTCTTTGATAAGACAATATTACAAGAGGGCTCAATGAAACAGCTAATGAGCGGCTAAGCTAACTCAATCTCGGTCCAGAGCATACAGTCATCAGATTTTCTGGGCGTTGAACTCTAATTGGATTGTGGAGACATAAAGAAATGAGGAACATTTACTGTTCAGTCATCAGGAATTCATATCTTAGACAAATTTGCCAGCTTGCGTTACCATTTGATGAAATTAATTATTGATGAGAGAAAAATGTTTGTCATTTCATTCTTCTGCTCCTATACAGTCAGAGGATAGATGCTGAAAAAATTCCTGGTCCTTTCTGTAATTTCCCAGTTTGTCTCAGTCGCCCTCAACACCTGTCTCCCATTAGAGCGCTATGAGCAACCTTTGACTCGGTGCACAGGAAGCGCCGCGGCGACGTGCCGGACCGTCTAGAACCAGTCTCGGGCCGCCACTGGGGAAGAGGCCTGATGAAGATGTAAAGTAATATCCCAGCAGTACATGAGGTCACTCAGACCCCTTTTACAGTCAACATGAAAAAGGTTCGAGCGGCGGTCACTAGACAGGGCTGGGTCTTTGTGATTCAACAGGGGTTCATCAGTTCAGAGAGCATAACGTGAGTCAGGCTGCTGCTTCAGGCCATTTCTAATCTAATTAAATAATCCTGCATCAATTTATTGACTTTTAGAGACACGCCTGACCCTGTTTGCAATACTGGAAAAAGAGATAAAATGCAGCTAGAGTACCTTAACAGTGTTTATACCTCCTAAATTTCTTCTCATTTTGTCACATAAACCCCTAAAATTCACTTCATTTTATGGGGACCTCCAGTAATAGACTAGAGGTCTACAACCTGTGGTTCTAGGGCCAAATGTGGCTTTTGGCCATCCAGCATGGCTCTTGTAATAAGAAAAAATAATTTGTGCAATTTTTACATGGAGTATGTACAACAGAAGGTAACCAATGGAACAAGTCTTTCAAAAGTAACAATGTTTTGTAACTTCAAATCTTTTATCATTTTCCATATATTATGGACAAAGTTTATTCTAGATTTGTTGCTGAAAAGATACTTGTAAGTTTTGTTTTATTTCTACTGTACAAAGATATCTGAACTCAAAACAAGTCCAAAATACGTTGGAAGATTTTTGGTTTTGCAGTGGATATCCAGAGCTTTAAGCTATCCGTCATCTGAACATGCAGAGACCTAAGAAGACACGGACGCTCACCCAGACTGACCAGGTGAAAAAGGAGAAGCAGCCAGAAGGCATCAAGGAGGAGCTGCAGCGATCCACAGCTCAGGTGGAAGAATCTGTGGATGGGACTCTCTGCAAGACTTTTGAATTATTGAAGGAAACCTGTAAGTAATCCCCTCTGTAAGCGTCCACAGGAGGACACAGCAAACAAGTGGAAGGCAGATGGAAGCTTTACGTTTCAGAAATAAGTAAAGTTTGTCTATCAGTTGTGTAAAACGACAAAGTTTGGAGTCATTTTATCACTAGATGGATGAAACGTCACACATGGGAGGTGATTCACCCTCACAGTCATATTAAGCTCTCAGTGCTCGTCGATGTTGGGGAATTCACAAGCAGCCTAGAGGAAATAAGTGGGGGAGGGGCTGCAGAGGGTTCAGGCATCTTCTGTGACTCACGCTGCGTAGCGTGCAATCGGCACACTGCCCTCCTCTTGACTCCCCCATAAGCTTTACTACAATAACACACTTTCCTGTCCTGAACACAGTCAGCACCAAGATCCACATGGCTGAAAAATTCAAAAAGAAGAAAGGAGTGAATACCTACAGTAAGAAGATAAAATCTGGGAGGGCGAGTTTATTACAGCCCCTGGTTGCCCTCAGAACTCCTCTATTGTTGTTAGTATAACTGCGATGACAAAGATAATCTTTGTTATCATCATTATTATTCCCCCGTTTTAATTAATTTTTCCCGAGGGCTCAGAACAGCAATGAGAACCAGACAGCAAATGGTTCTGCTGGACCAAAAAACGATCAGCGCCGAGGTCCAAACTAGGTTCAAGTCAGGGTTAACAGTGCCATCTACAGTAGAGACAAAGGCAGTCCATCATGTCTCAGGACGTCAGAGCAGCAGACGGTCACAGATATGAAGCCTTCTGGGAACGTTACGGGATATTCAGCATAAACTAAACAGTCCAGTTTCTTCCAGAACAATCCACTGCTTTGACACTACAAGTTCTGGATCTAAATGTTTCCGAGATATTTCTTACAATTGTTATATTTAATATAATTTTACTAAATGTTTTGAGTTTCAAGCTCAAACTGATACTTTTATAATTACACTCGTTCTGGACATTTATTAGAACAACTAAAATCCATATTTTACACTTCCTGATATGTTTTTAAAACTATTAATGAATTTCATACAGAGATGCTTCAACTTATTCTGGAATGACATACGCGCTACTAACATTCTTGAGATTTTAATAAATGTTTGCAATGTTTGCGTTTGCAATTTTGTTTTTGTTTAATCAAACAGGTTTTGTAAATGAGATATTGGATCATATTATATAAATCTGTGAAATCTAGAGCTGAAATAGTTAAATAGTTATTTGGTTTTGATATATTTGATCTGACCTGATGAATTATTCAGCTCATGGTGAATAAAAAATACACATGTAAAATACAAACCCCTGATTATTTTTCCTCCAATACAAAAAAATGTTCTCAGTAAATAAAAAATTTTAAAAATCCAGAAACTTATCTCATCGTGACTGGTTAATATATTTATAAAGATATGCTCCCCAGTTTAAAAATGCCACAAACCTCAGATGACTCTTCATAACTGACTAACTTTGCAGATCGGTGCCAGAGCCCTGTTAATACAGAGATTTAATTATTTGTGCTGACTAAGACAAAACCTTGCTGTTTATCCTCAGTCTTCTCACCCCTGGCAATGTGCTTGTAAATATTATCCTGTTTTCTGTAATCCAGCGCACAACGCCACGCTCGCCCACTTACCGGAAGCTCCGACATTTACTTCGGGATTTGCCGGGGCTTGGGCTAGAGTGGCTGTGAGAGGGAAAGTGCTAATCTACAGAGCAGAATCAGGATTAGTGTGGTGAGCCAGGTGACCCTGGCCTGATACCTTACAGGCCACAGGAGAGGACGGCCCACGGCGGGGGTCAGGGGAACGCAGGCGAGCCGAGGGGATGGGGAGGGTTCCCCTAACGCTGAGGCCGTCTTCTTTCTCTCCTTTTATCTCGCTCTTTCTCCTGCTGTCTCCTTTCCACACACTTTCTCATTCTGTCTCAAGGAGCCTTGATGAGAATTCCACTAATCATCTGAGGATTAACAGCGACTCAGACAACACTACATCTAATTCCTCCTTCATCGCCGCCGCGGTAACAAGAGGGCTCACACAACATCACTCTCACACATACAAGACATGTGGACTTATTTCTATATGTCAAATATGTTCTGCATGATTGCAGTATAAGATTGCATCTGCAACAAAATAAATCATGTTGGCCCTGTCCAAGACTTACATGGAATTTGCTTTATTTGTTCCCATTGCTTCCTTTCTCCTTTTCTAAAAAAGAACAATCCACTCAACTCAAACCTTGTTTTGAGGGAAAGAAATGGCTGTTAATATTTTGTCAAAGTGCAACAATAAACTGTTCACTAGTCATTAAGGACTAGCCCTTAATGACCAGTCATTAAAGACTAGTCATTGATTTTTAGCTCAGTCACGCTCTGACCTGCAGGTCAGAAAATCAAGAGCCCAATCTTTTTCTGATCAGTAAAAGATCTGACCTGGCTTTAGTGTGCAAGGTGCTTGTGAGCAAAGATGACTCAAAGGTAGTTATGCTTAGTAAAGAGTTTAAATGAAGTTAGAGGAAACAGAGAAAGACAATTAAACCTCTTCCTCTGACATATCAAGATGTATGTAGTTCACTGAGGAAGCAAGAGAGGAAGAGTCTCAGCAGATAACAGAAAGGCTGAACGAAGCAGTGCAAAGTTATGTTTGTTATTCTTTTGGACTTTTACCTTTGTCAGGAAACAGTATTAAGGCCTGAAGCCATGTATCTATGGAGCTGTGAGCCATGAATGCATCAACAGGAAAATGTCTGGAACCAAAATGTTCCTCCTGAGGAGAGGCGACCAAGTCTTTAGGAACTAATGTCCTGCTACTTCCTGGCCACGTTCACACAAAGCAGGCAAATGTGACTCAAATCGGATATTTTTGCCCAAATCAGACTTTTTTATGGAGGTCTGAACGGCCCAATTCCACACTTTTCACCAGTCAGACTTATGCCACTTTTTATGTGGTACTAAATCTGATTTGTACCTGATAGTTTTCAAAGCATCTGACATCTGAAATGTCATGTTGCATTTTATTTTACTTTTATGTCATTGATGCAAGAGATGCATCACAATTCTGCACCAGAAGAAGCAAGACGCAGTAAATCCTGGCATAAACAACTGAAGCATTTAACTTTCTCTTTCCTTAGCCTCCTTCATCTTGTTCTGGTCTTGTGACAATATTGTTGACTCCTATTGCTCAACATCTTTAAAATAAACCATAGACAGCAGCATCCTTTACTACCTCTGTAAACAGAACGCTGCTCTGTGACGTCTACGTTGTTCTGCAGAAGCAGATCACTTTGGAGTCATAAACTTCACACAGAAATCTGAAAGTGATTGTGGTCACATTTAAATAGTAACATGAATGTCCACGCAAAAATATAAAAACTCAGCTGATAACAACATTAATCTTATTCAGGTGAGTTGGAGAAGAAATGCATCTAGAGATGCAGGAAGGTAATTTTACTAGTTTATAACTTAATTGGTGGATTAAATACATGCCACACTTTTCAGATTTTCATTTGCACAAATTTTGTTTTTAAGTTTCATCGTGGTGCACTACATTGTTTGTCTCTGACATAAAGCTAAAATGAAATTCATTAAACTTTGTGGTTCTAGCATGATAAAATGTGTAAAATGATAAATTCACATTGCTACGCTTGTATGTGTTATTTTAATCTTCCAGAAAGATAGAGCAAGTTATAAAAACAAAGATAACTTACTGCTGGCTTACAATAAAATTCATTGGCATTAAAATTTCATTCATTTTGATGACGAATTATTTTCTTTCAGGCCGTGATCGGCCACCCATACAGACGAAATAAAAAAAATAAATATAAATGTATTTAGATCCAGGGTGTGTAATTTCACACCAGCTGCAGCATGTTAATTGAAAAAGCTCTGTAATGATTATTTTTCTCCATCTACTGAATCTGAATGACACAAAATGTCCAAAAGAAAATAAATGATGACAATATATTAGAGGCATCAGAGCTAAGTGGCTTGTGGTTTTAGTCTGGTTAAGTACATTCTGGCAGCAGTCTTGCACCGTCTCAGAGACAGGTTGGCTTCCCAGCCTCCCACAGTTTTGCTGTAATGAAGGAGCTGTCTTACTCAAACAAACAGGCACTCTGGAGAGGTACCTCAACTGCCTCCTTAATCCAGGAAGTCTCTCTTATCTCCACACAAATGGCCCTGCAGCACATTACAGTGCCATCCATCAGGTAAACCGCAGGGCGACGTGTGGGTACGCTTGCATCATACTGGAAAAGTCAAAACATTGTGATGGAGGAAAACATCAGGGCTCCAACACATGATTTGTTGACATGTTTACATATTATTCTTTTATTCATTTTTTTTTTTTTTTTACCAATTGTTGGTTGATGCAGATTTAGGGCTGGTTGGTAAAGATTTTTTTTTTTCTTTGGATTATGTTATCTATTTTTAGGATGATCAATATATTCATAACTTTTCAGAACTATAAATGTAATAACAGCTCATTGTAACTGCATAAAGTAATAATTTTTTGCATGTTTTTGTTTCAGTGATAGATTTTTTTGAAAAATGGCCACAAATCTGCTAAGCTGCATTGTTCTAACCAGTTCATTTTTCTGAGTTTTCTCCTTTTTGCTTTCAGTCCAGGTTTGGCTTCACTGCATTGATTTGTCAGACATGTAAAGAAAAACAGTGAAGAATTTACAAAAAGACATAAAATAAGATAAAAATTATTTAACAATATATCTATTTTTTTTAACTCAGATAAATTTTAATTTGAAATGTTTTTGACTAATTCTGCAGATGAAACAAAACTCTGTCTTCAGTTACATACTGAAAAAAAATTATCTCTTCTCATAAATATTTCATAAATAGTTTCTACAGTCTGCTTTAGTTTTTTTAATATGTGGAATGTTGAATTAATTTACATAAAAACAACAAAAGAGTTTTATGATTTAATGTTTACAGAATAAAGAATATGAATTATGATTTTCATTATAACTTCAAAAACAAAGTATTGCTTCTTCATCCTTCACTCAAATCTGAGATTCACAGCTGAGATTTTCACAGATTTCAGAAAGTCGATAAATTATGAATTTTTGACTTTCCCATCCACTGTTGGAAAGAAACCAAAACAATAATCACTGATTAGCTGTGGACATAACTAGATGAAATATAAAGTTTAGTTTTACTATATTTATGTAATTACAAACTAATTTTTCCTGTGTTTCTAATCAAACTTTTTGTCTTTTCTCTTATTTTCAGGTCTGTGTTTAATGGGAAACACACTGTCTCTTGCTCTCCTGTAAGTGAATTGTCTCCCACTTTGTGTTAATATGCGTATGTGCTAAATTGCCAAGCAGTTTCCCATTACTATCAGTTACCCTGAGACAGCTTTTGAGCCAGTTGCTAAGAGCTTTCATCCAACAGTGTTGATCGTTAATACTGATCTGTACATTTTCCCAACTAAAGCTCTTATAAAGAGCTAAGACCATAAGACTGTGTTTGCGAGTCTAGTGACTATGCCAACAAGGCAACAAGGAGCTGGAAAGAATTGGAGCCGGAGCATGCAGCCGCTTCAGAAAGCTAAAAACAGCTGTGTTTTTACAACCACTGAAACACAACGCTCCAAAGGATTTTTTTCCCATTGGCTACCCATACTGCACCTGCCATTTCCATCACAGCCATGTGGTCACAAAGGGAGCAGTATATCTGTCAACAGGATCAAGTCCTCAATAGACCCTGCAAGCCACTCAATCCTCCAAGACACCCCCTCCTGTGGCCCCAACAAAGCCTCCAAACCCCTCAACCTGGCCATTTCAGCCCAACTCGTTTTACTTCCTGTCCTGTGTCTGAGCGTACCTGAGGAGCACAGTGTTACCAAAGCAGAGGTTTTCAGCTTTAAGCTATTTGCTGAATTGTCAGTACTATCAGTTTCACTTCAGGTATAATTTATTCATCTCCACTTTGTTATGTGCTGTAAATTAATATCAACATAAAACTCTCCTCCTAAAAACAAACTCCCATACCTCTAGTGACATAACAAGGCATTACACAACTGAACAATATCTGACAATATCCAGTTGCTTTTCTATTTTTTATTAATTAAAAAGCTGGTTTAATCTTGTTTTCAGATAATGTGTTTTGATCAGTTAAACTACTACAAGTACAGACTACATAAACTCCCACCGAGTTGGAAAACCAGATTAGATAGTGACATAAATTAAATAATTCAAACAGGATTATGACTAAAATCACATCAAATACAGCAGTGAAGATCATCTTTGGTATTGTAACTGTTTGCTTCAGTGAAACCATCCAAGCCTACATGATAATGTTTTTAACAGTCCAGCTCTGGATCAAACTAATGAGGTTGAACCTTTTGCTATTCCGTTTTAATTCCAGTTGGAAGCCATACATTTAAATGAATCCATTTCATCCACCAGTCTTTTTAAGTCACACCGTTCTTTAGTTCCATTTTAAGAAGACAGAGTTAGGAAATAAACATTGCAGCGTTTTCCTCCGACACATTCAGCGCCGCTTAATCACCAGACAAACGAAGCTGCCAAACATTCTGCCTCACAAGCACCACTAATGAGACGAAGAGACACACCACTGTTACAAAACTGATATGACTGCAATTGAAATATCTAAAAAGAATTACCCAATAATAACATTACTTATCTCACATTACATACAGAAATTCTGCAAAGCTTACAGCCTCTGATTAATAGTTATCTGACCACTAAAGGCTTTCACTGAGAGCTGAAAATTATTTCCTAAGCAATCAGTTGACCCGTTCATGAAACAACAGCAATAACAACCTACCCACACTGTTGGTACCACAAGAGAGAAACTATTTAAAAAGTAATCTAAAGATGTCACAGGACTTACTGTCCCAATACTTACAGTTTATACATGTTTTTTAATACATCAGTCTACACTGCAAAATAGGAAACTGTGTTCCAACAGCTCAAAAACAGATTCAGCATTTTACAGCATCTTAAAAATAAAAAGTAGTTGAACATAGGTTGGGATCGTGACTGGTTCAAATTCTGTCTTTAGGTCAGACTTTAAGACAGAATTTAAAAGTGTCAGGTGACCAAAAATGGAGAAATGAAATACGAGTAAGCTTGTAAAGAAAGTTGTCATCGTGGCTCAGCTCTGAGCTTGTGGGCATTAAATAGCACGAGTCTTGAGTGATTTTCCTGTGTCCAACTCGAGTGTCAGCATGGGGTATTCGCCCTCTGAGACAGAGACGCAAGAGAAGATGAAGGAAACTGAGAGACCGGGTCGACCTGCTGGGGATTAAGGACGGGTCACAGTGGATCAGCTATGTCTTCCTCTCCCACAGAGGAGAGAAAACAAATATTAATCACCTCTAGCACTTCACACAAAGGGCCCCAAGACACAAGGGCAGCAGAGCCAGTTGAGAAGACGACACGGGCCTCGACAACTAATGAAAAGACCTCTTATGGGCTTTTCTGTGGTGGGCCCATGATCTCAGGACACCTCACCGTGGAAATGTGTTTTCAGTGTTTGAAGGCAAATTTAGCTGCACTTCATTAATATGCTGTTGAATATTCATTCTTTGTGGATTTAATGTCCATCACTGTGCACAAAGTATTTATAATCCTGTGAATCTTTTCACAACTTCAGTATGTCAAGTAGCTTGCTGTGGGATGTTTAATTGTTTATTCATTTAATCTTGATGAATGTATGTAGCATAAGGGTTTTTTCACACCTGAGAGTCCAGCAGTCTTGGTTTGATTAGGGAGCAAAATTGCAACATTTGTTACATTTTCAGTTAGTGCGGTTCTCTTTCACACTGCACTGCGTCAAACCAACAAAATCCTTTGAGCAACCAGTTCCTCTCCTCGCCTGTGGTGGCGCTGCACCATCAGCTACTGAAGGAAATTACACAAAAAACTCTGAAGACATTGAGCACAACTTCCTTTTACAAAAAATGAAACTAAAAATGTAGTGGCATCAGATTATACCAGTTGTAGTATTTCTCTTTTGTCTTTGGTAAAAGAACACAAGTCATGTTTTCTGCTAGAGCTTTTTTGTTTGGTTGTATTTTCCCAGAATGCCCTGCGCTGTAGTTGGCTTCCTGCTTTTGAATCGGTCCGTGTATTGTAACCAACATCTAGGTGTATAAGTACACCATTTACTATCAAGTTCTTTCATTTTAACCAACAAATTTAGCAGAAAAAAATGCACACCACACTTTTCAGATTTTTGTAACAAAAATTTAAACCATGCCACAATTCTGCACTACTTTGTGTCAGCCTCTCACATATAGTAAAATCCCAGGAAAACACATTGAGTTTTAAGGTAGTAATGAGATTAAAGGAGGTGATAATCTGCACTCATTCTGTGCTGGATATCAGGATAATATTGATCCAAACAGAAAAAAACTCTGAAGGTGACAGGAAAGACTCTGTCTCATCTTCCCCTCTCTGAAACACAAACTCGTCCGTCCTCTGTCCATGAGGCAACTCACGAGTGACAACAACGGACCCCACCTGGCAAACTGGTGGCGGTGCCATCTGGTTGCGACCAAGGCTCGCCATCCGGCCCGCAGTCGGTACCCGATGTGCCAGTGTGGTGTTGTTTAATGAGCGCATATGAGCAAACATTTGACTGCCAGGTGGCGTTGCAGTCACGCCACGCAGACCAGGCGGGGTTCAGCCACTGCCGTTCAAACCCGGGGGCATCAAAAGGGGGCCTTGGATTTCTAAAGTAACTAAGCCATAATCCACCCCCTTATTGGTCCCATTCATATTGAAATACATGATCAGAGGAACTGCAGAGGCCCTAATCTTGCCAATGAGCGGTCCGGCACAGCTGCAGGGATAAAGTCAGAGTATGAGACTGCCAGTATATTAGAAAAACTCAGGCCTCACTGATTGGATTAGGGGAGATGAGGGAGGGAAAGGGGGAGAAAGGGTCTCAGGGGTGAGGAAATGTCATCTTCCACCATTAGCTGCAGCGTGGTGGTCTCTGAGAATCAGGCGCCGGGACAGACGCACTTTTGAGGGTTGTGCAATCTACAAAAGAGAAATTGGAGGGGGCGCGAGCAACAAGAGAAAGAAAAGGAAAGGCTGAGTGTGCAGCGATGGGCCTCGATAGCACCTCCCAGCCACCTAATGTGATACCAAGTCTGGAATTAGCAGGGCAGTTTTTAGGAGGAAACAAACTAGAGAATAAGAGAGAGAAAACTAAACCGGGCATTAGCTGTCGACTTAAAGGTTTGTTCTGGTTCCTCTGGTAGGAAGAGCCGCCCCGTTTAAGTGCGATTGAGCGTGGCTTAGATGGGGATCATTGGTTATCCTCTCGACTGTTTTGTTTTGAGGTTTCTTTTCTGTATTTACTGCGAGAAGTAGGAGAAGCCATTTTGTCTAACAAAGCAGGAGCCAAATATTTCCTTAGTTGTGCATCTGGCTCTAAAATGTAATTTATTCATTTAAACTGGCAAACACAAACTTCTCTGCTTATTACTGTTGCACACACGATACTGTTTTATCCTTAACACAGATTAGAAAAGAACAAACTGTCAAATCCCTTCTGTAATTTTAGAGAGCTTGTTCATCAGTCGAGGACTCTGCTCACCAAACGTTGCAGGCTGTTGCTGCTGAGCTCAAGTAAATCTAATATTACCTTTTTCCCTGTTTTTACATATTTTTTACATCACTGACTTGTGATCTGACATCCACACACATATGTCTTAGAATGCAATTAGAAATTTTGGTCTTAAATCATCTTTCATGTAAAATATTTTCTATATTTCAGCACATTTTATTTTGGAAGATAAATGAAAAATGTCTTAAAATTTATGCAATAAAAAAAGTCTATTATGAGGTAAATTTAAGCATAGTGTTTTGTAGAAAGGCTAGTGGTTATATTTTTATTCAAAATGTTTGATTTTAATGTTATTTTAGTTGCAGTTTAGACAGTGAGACAAAATATTCTGAAGTAATTTTGACCAGAAAAATGTAAATGTTGCAAAACAAAATAAAATACAATTCAAAGTTCTACTTGCCCCCCCAAAAATTCAGTAACTGAAATAAAATAAATTTTATTCATATTTATTTTTTAGTTACTAAGAAAAAAAATTATGTTGAAACTGAAAACAAAAAGTAGCAAAAAGAAGACTCACTATGTGTGAAAAATAATTATGGCTGCAACTAGCTACTGTTTTAGTTTTTGACTTTTCCATCGATTAAGAATTAATTGATTAATTTGCTAAAAAAATGACACATTACAGAAGTTTAAAGTGTGTAAGGCTAAACTGTTGATTTCTTTTCAAATTAATAAATTATCAATTGGATAATAAAAGGTGCTTCTTTTTACAGAATTTGAAGGTGGTGAACGATTCTTTTGAGGAGCTTTGGGTCTTTTTATTTGAAACGTAACATGCATCTTTGTACAGTTTTGGTTTAATTTCAACTCTGAATTTGTTGTTTTAGCAATTAGCCTTTTTACATTCTTTATACTCCAGTTAATCAATAACTAAATTAGTTGACGACCATTTCAACAATTGATTTATCAAGGTCAATCTGATTATTCATTTCTCTTTCTAATTTTGTCATAATTATGTCATTATTGTGTGAGACACCTGAAGGCTTCAGACGGACACAAAACCACAGGGGGACTTTTTTAATTAGACTAATCTAGTTTGTAGTCAACAAAGTTTTGCTGCTTCTCTTCTTAAATAAAACTGTCTCAATCTGATGATTCAACAAAAAGGGAAATATTAGAATTTATATAAAATTTAAATTTAATCTCTACAATAGATAGGGCGTTTTATTTATTTGCATCATAATAAAGTAATGTGACACATTTTACTTTTTGCAGTTGTAGTATAGTTCCATTGTTTGCCTGCTGAATATTGATAGAAAACATAAAAACATTGTATCATCATGTATCATCAACACGTTACTGTAACATGTTATAACTATGGAAGCCCTTATGAAGCTACAATCAAACAAAGAGCATTTACCAAATCATTTGAGTTATAAATAGAATATTTAAAACAACTTAATCTAAATGCAATATAAATGAGGGAATAATTAAAATTGATATTTATTTAGTTGCAGAAATGTAGCTTCTGTGAAATAATCCATCATTACTGCAATATAAAGCAATTAATTAATTAAAAAGTGAAATATATGTGGAAACCAAATTAGTAAAGACTACTTGTTAATTACAGATATAATCAATCATATATTAATTTATTTTGAATTTTACAAAATATTGCTTTATGTTTTGTGAAGCTTTTGTATTTTTGTATTTTTCATGTTATAAACAGCTGCCCTGCAGCTACAGAGTCACTTCTGAATTCCCTGCAAGTTTGAGAACGTTACATTTGAACATTATGCTTTATGTCAGTTCATATGTTTTTTTTACCTGATATAAAAACATATCAGTTCTGGGATCATTCTGTTCTAAAACTAAATTCAGCCTCAGTCCCTCCAACAGGGATCTAGTTGATTCTAGTTGATTTAGAATCCTGCTGAGAGAACGGATCGATTGCCAAATACTGAAAGGTCCAGGCTAACAATGGTTGGTCTGCTGTCAGACATTACTACCAACACTGTGGCTCGTTTTATCTGCAATTGGAAAATTATTAATGCCAACAGATTTACTGTAAAAATACACAGAACCCACGGAGAGGTCCCATCTGCAAGCTATGAACTAAAGCTGCAGCTGATAAAGTAAAAATACAATAAGTTGTTTATGTGATCCAATCAGACATCAGGATGTTGTCAGAAATCTTACTGCATTAATGCATTAGTGTTATAATTTTCTGTTTTTCATAGATAAAGCAGGAGATTCCTGATCTGTTTGTTGTAACTAGCTACCAGAGCGCCCTGTACTTCTGGACTGACGGGTTGTCTGGGTTGAATTCAGTACAGCCACATATGTTCGGCCTTTTAACATTTCAGAGATTTTGCTGTTTATGCCTTCCATCTGTTGTTCATGCTAATAGACAGGCTGAGTATGCCAAACTTCATTCTGCAGCTACAGTGATCGCGGTGCGTTTGCCGACAGCTGGGTTTTTATCAGGAAGCACCTGCTGTCCCTCCTCATCCATCTTTGAGGTGGTTTCCATTTCTCTATCAGAAAGCTCCTCACTAACGGGTCCTTACTAGTGAGTGGTCCCAGAGCCATTCATCTCTTTGGAACTGGAAACATCCAGGTTCACCGGTGAGTCCTCAGTCATCAGCCGAGTCGCCACCGTCTGGCTGTCGATGTCACAGTTGTATATTCTTACAGGCTGAAATAACAGAAAGAGCACTAGTGAGTGAAAGAGTGAGTGTTGAATTTGTTCACCATGTTAACTCTGGAGTAACACTTTAAAAATACACATTGCAAACAGTAGTGCAATAGCACAAGGATCAAGTCTTCAAGGAGGCATGAATGACACCATAATGGACTTTGAAGTGGATGCATTAAGTGATGTTAAACAAGAGCTAAATTTGTCATTTAAATAAACCAAAAACCATTCCAGGCTTAATTTACAGTCACTTCAACAAACATCAAACCTTCAGCAAAATCAACAAAATAAATCCTGACTGATTGTCCTCTTCATGGTTGACTTAAAAAAATAATTGTGTTATCTTTGCCCCACACAAGTTTTGTGATTCACCTTTTGTCTGGCAGTTTGTTTTCTCCATGGCTTTTGGTTTTATCTACAGAATGAAATTTACTTGAATATTTCAAAGCAGCAAACATTTGTCAAGGTTATGTAAACCCAATGAACTGGTTATTTTTATCACAGCATTTTTCATACTATGAAAACAACAAAAATACAGAAAACAAGAAAAAAGGTAGAGAGATATGTAGGCATCAAAGGAAACAATGAGTTGAAGAGTTCTTTGTAATTGTCTTTATTATTTTGAAAGTTCAGTTGTGTCCTCTCAGGGCTTTAAACCAATTAAAAGGTAGGAGGGGAAAAAAAAGGTTCTACCAGCTGGTTCGGTTCGGTTCGGTTCTGTTCATTTAAAGGTAGGAGGAAAAACCTGACCTGTGAAAGGCCAGAACAGTAATTGGCTGTTATATGAAACTGTAGCACAGCAGACATACAAATAACATACAAATCATATAAAATACAAAGAGGACCGACTTGTGTGCAAGAGAATTAGCAGCTCTATTCTGATCTTTCCCTTGTTACTCACTGGAGTTGGCTGACAACATGATGATTGTTGGCTGTTGTAACTGGAGGTGAGGTGTGGTAAACTGGTGCAACTGGATGAAGCATGAGTCTGTCCGTCTGGTGACGATTGTTGGCAGGCGTGGCTGATGTTGCAGCAGTTTTACAGGTTCAGACAGGAGACATAATTGTTTCTCAGAGGTCCAACGTGGTCATTTCAGTCCGCCCTGGTTATCATCAACTGCTTGTTGTTGCTAAGGTGTTCATGAACATATGCAGTTCCCACATAAAGACCAAAGTAGCTTGATTGGAGAACAAATGTAAATAGAAACACAAAATAAAATAGAAATAGTCATATTTAGTTCACTTTGGCCTTAATTAACAACACTTTAACAACTTCCTTGGAATGCAAAAGTTGGTTTGCTCTCAGTTAAATATATATCTCCATCCATATCTCCAATAATTAAAACCTGTCTTTTTGTTTTATACTAGTCAAGTCAAGTTTTATATAAATTTGTTTTATGTGATAAAATATATCACAATAACCAATTGTGTTGAAAACTGCAAACAAGTAACAAACATTACATTTTGTCAAAAACCATTATAATGAAGTGAACTGTGTGTAATTTGAGTTTGACTGATTCCACAGTAATATCTCAGCAGTAATTATCTATTTATACTAAAATCCCAGACAAATACACATAATATCACTGTAACATACTTAAAGGAAGCAGCTGTTTTTGTTTTTCTTATTTCTTCACGTAAAACATCCACATAAAACATGTTTTGGAAGATTAAAAATCAGCGTTTATAGATGGATGAACTCTAAAAAGATCCTTCCTTGCAAATCTATCGTTGGCCTTGAATATTTGAATTAGACTGTTTATTCTGGAGGTTCGACTGACAGATCTATGAAGTTGATTTTATGGAATAATGGACACTACTTTAGTCTTGAAATCTTTCTTCTTCCCCAACTCTAGAAGCCCACAGAAACATTTTGTGCCAGTCTAATGCGAACTTAATCTCAGAAGTCAGATGCATTGTTCAAATGTGCTGAGAGTATCTGTTGCTGTTGTTCAGGTAATGAAAAGTACAGTAGATGGTTGTAGCTTCTCTAGGAGCAGCCAAATGCTCTTGGTGGATCACAGGAAGTTCCCTTAGACTCTCAAGTTTTAGGAGATTATTTGTTTAGATTTTGGAGACATTAGCAGCTTTAAATTCTTTATGGTTCATAATATAATACTTTTCTGTTCTTTGCGATGTTTACAATAAATTACCTAAACAATAGACAACTGATGATTAAATGTCTGTGAGGAAACATTTAAAGAGTCTGTGGAAAAATCTTTTGAAACATTGTTTTTTTTAAAAGACTAATGAGAAACTCTATTGTCTGAATTCCTTGTTGTCTGTTTACTCAGCCGTTAACGCTACATGACGAGAACTTTGAAAAAACTCATTTTATCTGGAGCTACTGGGATTATTTTAATTACACACAATGACAGACTCAGTCCTTTCAAAGTTAAACCTTGGTTATGCCTCTGTTTAACAACAGGTCTGGTTGAAAAATCTCTGGAAACCCCCTGAGTAGTGTGAACATGTTCAGGATCTGCTGTTCCCCTAAACAATAAGGAAATGCTTGATGGAACGATGAAAACTAAGTCCAACAGATGTTTTATGTTGGAACTGATTTAAACTTTAGTTCATCCAAGATATTTTCCATCTTGTTGGCATTTTAACATTTTTGCAGGAGTTTTCAAGTTCCTTGAAACTCTTCACAGAAAATCGTGAACTCTTAGGTTTGTGATTTTTGAACGGTAAGATGTGGAAAAGTTTGTGCATATTATAACTTGCTGACTTAGCATTCAAGCGTTCTTCATAAAAATGAGCATGGTGTGTGTGAATACACCTGCTGTGAGGTCACACAGCTGCACAGACACCCCTTCCACCTGACGGAGGAGTCGTCTGGCCAAAGAACGGCTCCTGGGTTGGAGTTCAAAGATTTATGGCCGTCTTCTTGCTCTCATGCCTGAGTGTCATAAAATTTTATGATGTCTTTTCCATGGTATTTCTTAAGCACATCTTTAGCAGACAACGAAGACATAACTCAGCGGTGGTCATGATACAGTCGTAACTTATCCCAGCTAGATGGAAACTGATTGTCAGTGTTGTGATCTTGAGCTAATTTAAATTCCCCTGCAGGTTGGCCTGGAAGAAAACTTTAAAAGTTTGTGCAAATTTATATATTGTGAATATTTAAGTGAGGGAAAGGTGGACTAATCTGAAAAGTTCTGCCATCCCAAAGGATTCTGACTCTTTCATGCAGTACAAAGGTTTGAAACTTTAATGAGCCTCTCTGGGATGTGGGCTGGTGGTTCATAGACATCATTAGGAAAGGCCAAGTGATGTAAGGACTCTCATCCTGCAGTTCACCACGTCTAAATGAAGTAACTGGCTGTAAAGTCTTGTTTTAATACTTGCAAAAGGATGAAGATAAACTGATATGAGGTAGTTATCTGATAGTGATAAATCACTATCAGATAAGTATAAAAATAGATTAAAAGACACCAGGCTTGCAGCAATGTCAAGCAGACATAAATTTATTGTTAAAAAATGCTTCAGATTATGATTTTTATCATTGAATTTGTAGTTTAAACTTAGAATTTATTGTCTTTAAATGATACAGAAAGACCTCATAAAATAATGATCCAAACACATAAATGGATAAAATAGTCTGTTTGAAAATGTTTCATCATGGACAGTTTTGGCAGCAGAGCTTCTATGAGTTAGCACAGCCTTTCTTTTCAGTTTATGAGTTTAAACTCCATCATTTTCATTCGGAGAAGTCGGAAAGGTCCAAACTTGTCCTCTGAGTCAAGCTGCTGGAGGACACTAAATCCTCATTCTGTTGGTTAAAGCTGAAAGAAATTTTGTGGAAGAGAGAAAAATGTCTTGGCAAAAAAACAGCACCAAGATTTCCATAGGGGAAATTATTGTTTTTAATTTAATAAATTCTTTAACTCTTAGCTGAAAAAAAAGGATTTTAGAGATTCAAATCAAAACAAACAGAATGTCCAAATGAACATAAAAGAAAGTGAATAATCTTTGAAAGAAAATCAGTTTTACACAGAGTAAAACAGGATTCTGATGCAGACAGCCTAGCATTTAGCCTCAGCTGTGCTTGCACACACACGCCCACCAACACACACCCCTACACACACACGCTCTATCAATGATAAGGAATATTGAAGGAGCCGACAATAATCAAGATGAATGGTTTCGACTGTAGCAAACCAAAGAGGCTCCATTTACTGCTGTTTTAATTTCTTATCTGGGTGGCAGAGAGCCATTAAAAGCATTTATGAACAGAAACATTTGGATGAAATGTAAAAGCCTGAATGCAGTCACATGATGAATGTTGTACGGTTGGCAGACAGGAGAGAGATTAATGATGCTGAGCTCAGAGGTAGCCAGGTTTGAACACCTTGACCGCAGATGGAAACTCTGCTACTTCTGATTTATATTGAAACATCCAATCAAAATGTTTGGTTTTCAATCAGTCATTCCATATTATTGTTACTTTATGTGGTTTGATGTCATACGACAATTTTGCATGAATACATTTGTTGAAATAAAATTAAGCTATTACTATCGACTAAAACGATCATTTTTCTATCGTCTTTCTTTAATTAAAAATATTTTAGAGAAATCTGAATATATATTATTTGGTATCCAATGTGAGAAAAAAAATTGAACAATTTAAGATCAATTTACTGCAACTAAATTATGCCAAATATTGTTCTTCATTACAGTGGCAGCTGAAGCAGAAATGCAGATGTCCTCCAGGTCAGTCAGTCCGTTTCTCTCTAGAACCTCTGACCATTTCTGCAAAATTGCTCCACCTAAAGAAAGAATAGCTGTACTGCAGTTATAAGGAAAGAGAGAGATATAAAGGAGCAGGTCAAAGTTTATCTTTATATGTTGTTGGTTTTCAGACTCACTGTGACTCTGGAGGACCTGCAGAGATCTTCAGCTCAAATTACTGATGTGCTTTACAAATCTGGCCTTTATGGAAGTGGAAAATAGTAGACATTATGGAAAAAAGTATCATTTCCAGTTTGACACAAACTTCGAAGTTAAACTTTGTAGTGACAGAAAATGGGCCACACTATCTGCATGGAGGTGGCAGTGTCATCCTGTGGAGTTGCTTTTCTTCAGCTGATCAGAGCTGATGAGAAGATGGATGGATCTGAATCAGGATCATACAAGAAGCTGCAGAGATGCTGAGTCAGGTGAAGGTTCACCTCCCAGCAGGAAACCAGCCTGAATATCCAATGTAAAATGTGAAAAAGTTCAATTGTTGTGAAAACTTTTCCAAGGCACTTTAAGGATCATTTTCTAGGCCAGACTTACTGTAGCAGCCCAATTGGTGGGTAGAGTGCTGGTTCTTCACCACAAGAATTAAATGAATTTGTTTTCTTAACCGAGTGGTGAGACGTTGTGTGTGGGAAAAAGAGTGACAGTTTTCAAAACAGTCGGCATCACATTTTCCCATAATTATATTTGCAGTTTTCTTTAAACAGAAAGTAATATTTTTTAGATCAAATGTAAAAAGCAATAGTCTTCATTTCAACTTTTCCTTTCTAATTTTTAATATTAGTCTTTATTTCTTTCTTTATAACATAAAAATACTTTCCCATTTCAGATCTTTTGTAAACATTTTGTCTGAGCTAAAGGCCTTTCAGTTAGCATGAGGCGGTGACTGTGGGTGTTCCATCGGTCTGCAGAGTGCACCGACTTGTCAGGGCAGGACGGAGCTCTGGGGTGGGGAAATCTTCCTCCTGCACCCTGGGGACAAGGGATTACCCTGGGCAATTTAGTTGTTTCCAAACAGGTGAGAGCCAGGTTAGACAAGACCGACTTCGTTGGGGTGTCCGGAGCTTAGCGGATATTAGGCTAAAAGCAACTTGGTGGGTGTTCCCGCTGCTCCTTCCTTGTCTTTCCTTGGTTGTTTGTTTGTCAGTCATTAGAGATGAAGCATCATGTGTGGGTAGCTGTTGCTAAGCCAAGTGCTAGTGATTATGTGGGCGGTCAATAGAAGCTAATTGTGTGGACTGCAAAGTTATTACCACAAACATAATTAGTCAGCTTTAAATTATGAGGCAATCTCTTGTTGTGCAGCAGTGCTTTCTTTGTTGTCTCCAAGAAAGACATTTCTGTGGGTGAAATGTAATAATCCTGTGATATGAAAATACAATATAACAATCTGAGTGATCAGAGCCCATAAATGGAATCGTTACTGGACGCATTTGTCTGGCATAAACCCTTTCAAGACTGAGGACTTTGTGGGCCTTAATAAAGCCCTAATAACTGGGACGTATTGTTTATTTTCTGTTACACTGGCCCTTGGGCCACACAAATATAAACCCTCCAGCACAGTGGCTTTGCCTCAAAGCCTCGCATATCCGCTAAATACCATCAGAGATCTGAGACTTTTCCTCAACCGTTTCTCTCATTACTGCTGGTGGTAACCCAACTAAAACTCTTCATTTGCTAATGATGCATTATATGTGCTTTCACTATGAACATTACCTCCTCAGGGCTTTGCTCTCCAGAGCACGTGCTGCTTTGCATTTTAAGATCTGCAGCTTGTTTTGCTGAAGCTTTAAACAGTTTAAGAGCTGCGGTTTCATCTGTGAAAAACACAACAGGATTTCCAAAAATACCAAAATAAACTCAAAGTTCTGCCTTAAAAAAGGAATGTTGGTGGATTGTAGCTGATTATATTTACTTATTACTTATTATATTTAAGTAGTGCTACTCCTACAGTACAACTTTTGGCTACTCTACCCAACTCTGATGTTGCGTAAAATACTTTATTAAATATTCAGACTTGGAAATCTGATGTCATTTGTTGTGCTTACTCTTTATAAAGTTCTGATTATTTGCAGTGGCAAATAAATATGCATATAAAAATTATGATTTACATTAGAGTGTGTATAATGTCTGTGGATCTTGTTCTTGTGAAAAATTACAGCTCCACCTAGTGGAGGTTGTGGTTTTAGCACCTGCATGAGATTGACTCGTACACAAATAATAAAAAAAACTCAGATAGCAGAAATAAAAAGGTGGAAAATGATCCAAGAAGAGTTCACCTGAAATAAAATGGCTTCTACATTTTTAGCAGAAGGTGTGTGGACGTCTCGGTGAGGTTCATAACATCCCATTACAGTCACACCTGACAGTCAGAGCTTCAAACCAAGGCCAGGTTTTGCTGTTTGCTCAGAGAACATCACATTCGACCAAATGTGTTTGCTCATACTCTCAAGACATGTGGGCTGAGGAATGAAATATCAAACAGGACAACGGTTAATGGGATGCACAAGTGTTCACACAGCTAGGTGAGAATGCACACACACACACGCACACGCACACACATCTACACACACATAACAGATGATTATGCATGCATTCAGATTTGCTGCATTTCTCAAACACATGACAGTGACACACTCCCTGACACTCCACACCTCGCTGCCCTAAAACATAATTAGTCCTCTCTCCTGCTTGTTGAATAATCAGTGACTCTACTGTGGGTTTTGCATGAATAATTTCTAATGTGACAAAGATGGAGAGGAGAAGGAGAGGTGTCCTGTTGTGTTTTGGGACATGGGAAGGCTAGATTACCCGTGTGCCAGGGGAATCTAATGCAATTACGAGTGTTTGCTTACACCATGTGTCCTCTTCCGTCTGCGCAGCAGCGTCAGGACTGCGCCCGCCACCATCCTCCCATTCAGCTCTCTTGTTTGTTTTCAGTATTTACACCACCACCACAGGCAACCCACCCACCCCCACACCCCCCTTCTCATTTACCCCTGCTTTCAATATCACTAATTAAAGTAAACCAATAAGACTGGGGGAGGGCAGAAAATAAGATGTGTTTGAAGACCAGATTGAACTCTACCGGCAGCTCAGAAGTCAAAAGAGACATTGTGAGAGGGCTGTTATGTGTGTGTGGGTGTGTGTGGGGAGGGGGTGCGTGTGTGTGCATGCAGGAGTGTGTGTGTGTGTGTGTGTGTGGGTGTGTGTGTGTGTGTGTTGCTGGGAAAATATACATTATTTATAATCCAAAAAAGAGGGGCCACATGGGGAGAAAGAAGGTTTATTTAAAAGACTAGGAATGGCCTGCTTATTAGCTTTAGCTCTCAGTTCCACTCATTAGAATAGACTCTATCAGGGGTCTCAAACTCCAGTCCTCCAGTCGCTGTCCTGCAGTTTTTAGATGTGCCACAGGTACAAAACACTGGAATGAAACGGCTTAATGACCTCCTCCTGTGTAGATCAGTTCTCAGAGCCTTAATGACCTCATTATTCTGTTCAGGTGGTGCAGCAGAGGCACATCTAAACGTTGCAGGACTGTGGCCCTTGAGGACTGGAGTTTGAGACCCCTGCGTCTAGACAAACAGACAGACAGACAGACAGACAGACAGACAGACGTTTTCCCCTCACTCTGGGAATCTGATGACATTTATTTTTTTGTGTATGTAGAACTGAGAATAATTTTAAGATAATCTGCCCATGTTCCTGTTTGCTGTATGAGATTCAGAAAATAAAGTCAAACATTTAGAAAGTGCAGCTAAGTTGAGGGGCGACGGGGAGAGTTTTAGTTGAAAGCAGGATGGTTGTTGGTTCTCTCAGCGTGATGCTGTGAAAACAAAGTCCAAGTCCAACTGTCATTGCTTAGGATTACATATTTGACATGTAATCTGTTGCTAAAGTTTAAGTATGTGTGTTTTACTAGCAGGAAAGTTCACCTTACAATACCAACTCTGTGGAAAACTAACTGGCTGCTGACTTTCTTAATTTTGGGGGATCGTGATCGGCCGATACTTACATGCGAAGCACATCTTATGCACTGATCTTATTTTTGTCTGCAAAGGTTTATAAATCAGCCTCTGTCCTCTTCTGCTCTGCAGTGAGAGGTTTGACTGACAGACTAACCCACCAGGTCAAGTCTGAACGTTCACAGTTCATTTTCCCCCCACTGTTGCCAACTCAGCGACTTTCTTGCTATATTTAGTGACATTTCAGACAAAAACGCTACATAAATGTTTGGCTGTTGAACTGAACCGTTCAAGGTAGCTATAAGGCTAATTTTCTATTAGCAGCTTCACAAATCTTTTTTCTAAACATTACATTATAAAGGCACATTAAAAAACACAGGGTTACCTGCAGCGTTCAACAGTCCAAAGCGCCAGACCAGAGGGGGTTTCCCAACATGGTGCATTCAAGTCCATCTGGTTCACTGCGCTGTCTAAATATGACAACAACTCTGAAGTGACTTAATCACTTTTGTTCCCAGATGTCTGCAGACTCTCCAACGTCTTTCTGTCGGCTTTCTATCTGTACAAACAAAGAGAGATTTAAAGGGGTGCAGCAAAAGCAAACGAGGTGGATTAGCAGCTTACCAACAACTAATGATGTCATCCAGAACCTGGTATTGTAAAATAATGTCTCTGCTTTCCAGAAACTGAGCTGTTAGCATGTCAAAACAGAGATTGTCATACAGTCTTTGGTCAGAGGTCTTCAGATTGTCTGCAAAACTGACTGCTACTGGAGGTCCTTCCTGTTCACAGTATCATCTCTTTGAAGATACTTAGATGGTATTAATCATGACAAACATTTAATTTTCCTCTGGGATAAATAAAGTATTTTTGATGTGAATTGAACTGAATTGAAGAAAGTTGCGAGTTTGATTCCAGCTGCCTCTTCTGTTACGTGTTTAATCTGTTTCATCAATAAGGAAGAAAAACGTCTTTCTGTTGAGTGTATGTAAATATCTGCTGTATTTGACATCATGTGGAAAAATTTCAAATTTCATTGTATAAATTCTTGGAAATGTTTGTTGTACAATTATTCCACTCTGAAAAAAAACAAAAACCTAAATGTGTCATCAAAGGCCTAGGAAGAAAATTGTGTTCATGCCCATGATGAGTAAGAACCTTTCAGTGGAATTGTTATTAATCAATATCATTACTAAAAACTGCAAGAAAAAACTGACAATCTGCTCAAAAATGATCGTGAAGTTTGAGTGTGATGATGGCAAGCTATGCAACCTTCAAAAAGAGATTAAAAATGATTCATAGAATCATTTTTTTTTTTAGCTTTTAGTTCTGGAACTACTGCAACATCAATTCAGTTTTACAAACTTGAGTCTCTGCATATTTATTATTAAAAGTGCAATGCTTTGGAATGAGTAATGGACCGACACACCTATAATGGATCATTTCAGGTTTTCTTTACTGTTCACCACAATTACTACCCAAAGAAAAGTGTTCAGTCAGCTGTGTTCAGTTCGGAGTGTGTTTTTTGGGATCGACCCAATCCCTTTGTGGCCAGGCAGCGAGCCAAGGAACATTGATTTGGAAGTCTCATCTTTGGAAAACAGTGAGTTATTGTGAGCAGAGGGAGAAAAACAGAATGATTTATTTTATGGCGGTTGTCTAACAAGGTAACTGCGACTCACCACACACTCATTTTGATGTTCCTTGTCTTACCGCAACCTTGAAAGCCTTTTGAAGGAGCACTTAAATGATCCGGGACGCATCGGGAAGATAGAAATGTAAGAGAAAACTAAAGAGAGATCTTTGGTAGGGCATAAAGAGCCATTCAGCTGAAACTGATTCCAAACAATCAGTCTAATTTATGCATAAAATTATTATTTCCAGATATAGACCTGAAAAGTCTCAGCTGCATTTGTATGAAAACTAAAGTTTCCATTCAGTTTGACTGAATTGAAACTATTTTTAAAAGAAATGAGTCAAAATTTCAGGGTCTGCAAGGACAAAAATGTTGGAGACAAAATCACTTTATGGTCTGTAGTTTGTTGAACTAACCTGGCAAAATGCACAAAAAGTTAAAGAGGTTTAATAATTTTGTATTTGCAAAAAAAACATTATAGTAAGAAAACAGCTGTACATATTCCCAGGAATGCTCTCAGACTTTTGCGGGTAAACTGCAGACCTCGAGGGAAACTAAATCTCCCAGAATTTTCCTCACGCTTGTGCCGTTTTCAGGGATTTGGGAAAAGCCACCGAGTGTATGAGAAAAGTCTCTCTCTCTACCTCCACCACAAACCAACTGGAGATGTTTTGTTGACTCAAAGTTAACACACAAAGGTAAAAGAAATGCAAAAATTTGCTAAAGGGATTTGGATGTGACATTTATATCCACCCTGTCACTGAAAAGCCCCATGCAGGTCCCACAGGCGGCAATTATTCAAGACAAACTAGGTTTGTTTACTGCAAGTGAGCGTGGGCATAACGCGATGATCTGATTGACCATTCCTGTCGTGTAGAAACTCAGACGGGATGTTTGCTTTGAAAAGGTTTCAGTTATACTTTTCTATACAGAGAACATTTTTGTACCAAGTCATTCAAGGACGACTCAAAGAGCTAAAATAAGTCACATGGTTTCTTCCCATGCCTGCTGCTGATGAGCTGTTTGACCAATGTGGGAGAGACAAAACAAGGGAGTGTCATGATAGCACCTTCCAGCTAATCTCTCAATTACTACCTTACTGCTACTGTCAGACAAAAGACAACAAAAGCTTAGAGCTGTCACGCATGAATCCCTCCATGTGAGCGTGTGTTTGTCTGTCTCTGCTGTAATAGCTATGTGTGGTCTACGTAATCCTGCTCTTTGTTGTCTATTTCTGTTGCAATTCATCTAGAAAACGCAGTCATGACTAACAGCTTGCAAAACATGAAATGTGATCTGGCACGGCTCATTGAGAAAAGCATGATATAGTATTTATATGGGATGAAGGTTCTGAATTAGCAAAAAAGAGGAAGAGTTTGGAGGAATCTAAAGAAGAATACTCGTCTTCCAGTTGAAGGAGAAACTGTGATGAATGTTTATCGAGTCAGTGGGCCGTTTTCTAATCTTTCTTCTTTATGAAAGCCCCTGCAGTGCCCTAAAGCTTCAACTAAAACAGCTGTTCTTCCCAAACACTGAGTTAGTTCACTGTTGTGCCATTTTCAAATCGAGTTAAGTATATTCCTCTGACAAGTAAGCTAAATCTGTGTCAATGAAAGACCAGGGATGTCACAGCCATTGCCTGGCATTAGGCGTATAATGGCCTGGATTTGCTGCTAAAACGGGGGCTTCACATGGGCAGCTTCTGGTGACTTAAGTAGGCTGTTCACCATAGCTGTGGAGCTGCATCAGTTCAGTTTATTTCACACAAATCTAAATCTAATAACTTATTTAACAAATTAATCATCACTGGATATTTTATTTTTGCAGTGTTGCCAACAGATCAGTGCTGCTCTGGTTGTGCATTTCAAACACTGTAAATATTTGATGCTCAGTATTATTTCCTATAATTATGTATAGGAAATACTGCATTCTCTATAATCACATTCTCAGCTTCAAACTGTTCTGAACAGAAAACTTCAGGATTGGCCTGAGATTGTAGAAATCCCTAGTCCAGCATATTACTGTAAAAAAAAAATTAAATGAAGTGTGGATACAAGCAGAAGCATTTCTATGCTCACTCCTCGGGTCGTTTGTTTTTCATATTTCCCTTTAGCCACTTGAACTTCAGGATGACAGCCAGTTTTCAAGATTATGGGTATTTGAACCAATTTTTCCCATTTTTTCTTTTTCATTTTTATGCCTTGGATAAACTTTTTGTCACAATACATATGATTTTAAAGTTAGAATATGTAGTAAAATCAGCTGCCAAACCTGAGAAGGAGGACTTTGCTATTTGAGAGTCTCACACCAGTCGTCAACTGGAAGGAAATGAAGTTATGTGATACCAACTGAGAGACAGTTGTCTTAATGTTTAGTATTAACTGCAACTGTTTTCTGATGTGCTTAGTGTTAGCTTGCACTAATTTTATCTATTGTTTAGTGTTAGTGGAGTTCAGATTTTTGTTTAGTGAATTAGTGGATAGTGAACCTGAATTTTGTACTTCTGCCAACTACTGGCAATAATTACTGCCAGTTTTAGTGCAAACATATATGGGGCACTTCCATTTAAATCTAAGATTTATATGGAAGATTTAAAGACCCAGAGGTTATTTAACCTACATAAAATTATCAATTACTATATTTACAGATTATGACTTTTAACCCTACTGATAGTAACCATGTAGATGTTCTTCTGTATGAATGCAACCAGAACATTTTTAAGTTCTTTTAAATCCCGGAAAGTATTTAGAATTATAATTTAAATAACATTTTTAATCTCTTTTTAATTTAACATCCAGAATCATTCTGTACAAATTTAAATGTTGACTCTTGATCAATAGAAATGCACATTTAAAGTTTTAAAATCCATATTCTGTGTGACCAGTAAAACACTCCCAGGGTTCCAGGCAGCCACTTAGTTTGCTTGTGCTTTGGGCTGGCCCTAAAAAATCTTTTACAAACATTTGACCTGCAGCTGAAACCTTTTGGTTTCTATTTTTGAAGAATTAAGCATATTTTTTCAAAAAATTCTGCCACCGTGGAAGATTGTAAAACTATAGTGCAACCAAACATGACCTCAATAACGTTTAACAGGGGAAAAACATTTTCATTGTAGTTATAGTTCTGTTTAATCAGTTGTGAGTAAATCAACTCATCATGTAAACTGATAGAATGATAGAATGATAATACGGTCAGACTAAGTTTCTTGTTCCAATGTTGATCTGCAGAAAAGAAGATTGAAAAAATTCATGTCACATACTCATAAAAAAAATTTTTTTTAAATAGTTCCTGGTTGAAACCATTACAGAGAAAAATCCAATGTTAATATTACTCTCCAGCAAATACACCTGTCCCTCTCCAAGCTTGTTTGGTGGTTGTTGTTACTGAGGAAGAGCCAGAACATTGAAGCTGAGCTAACATCCCATAAAGCTTCTCAAATAGAAATTTGTTATTCATTTAAAACTCACAATGCTTCCTTCTTGGGTTTCTGCTGCAGAGAAACCATTTTTAAATGAAATTTCATGTAGAACTAAATTGAATGATGATGACACTAATTCCAGATTAAAAAGCAGGTTTGCTGTATATTGAGAAAATATTCACACAGTTAAGCCCAAATGATTCACACCGCTGGGAGGTTTAAATTCAAAGTAATCTCTTAATTTGACCTACGTCTTTCTTCTGACTGGAAGTAGCAGCCGAATCCGAGTCCAGACTTGAATCTGATAGAGAATCTGAGCAGGGAGCTAAAGATTAGGGTGATGGAATGGAGGCCTTTCAACCCTAAGGACATGAAGCTTAAAGTACCAGTGAAAACATACAAAAAGCAGAAAAGCAAAGGGTTTGGTTACTGTATTCCCTACGCAGATTTTCCATTCAATATTGAGGCAAAAATAATGTTCAAATCAATAAAATGCCATTTCCAAATTGTTTCTCCTTTTATATAATTTTATTCCCTAACAAACTTTTTGGTAGAATAGAAGTAAATCTAAACCTCTAGAAGGTTTTTGTTTTACAATGTGCCACGTTTCAACCACAAATTTAATTAATTTAATTAAAATTTCCTGTGATAAGCCAACACAAGATAAGGAAGAAGAAAGTTATTTATTCCTAACAAAATCTTGAAACCTTTTGAAAGAAATCAAGTTTTAAGTTTTTGGCAAGTCACGCAAATCTCACGAGACCAACATTTAACTTTCTGTTTTACATCTAAATGTCTGTGTGGAGGACAAGTAACACCCCCCTCACTTCACAGTGCAGTGAACACACCATTCCTATAGCAGAACATAGTGATGGCAGCGTTATGCTGTGGGAATGAATCCTGGAAGAAAACCAGCTACAGGCTTCAGAAGACCTGAGACTGAAGTGGAGGTTCAGCTTCCAGCACGACAAACACTGTAAACATATAGTGAGATATATTATTATGGAATGGTTTAGATCAAAGCAAATTCCTCAGTACAAATGGCCTAGTCAAAGTCCAGACCTAAATTTAACAGGGGAGCTGTGGCAAGACTTGTCTCAGATAATCCCCATCTGATGGAGCTTGAGCTGTTTTGGAAAGAAGAAAGTGAAACGTTTCAGTCTGTAGATGATTACAGTTGATAGGAACAAAGACAACCAGAGCTGCAGCTGAACCTGAAGTGAAAGTTGATCCTAAAAAAGAAAAAGCAGCAGAAGTCCGTGAGCATGTCCGACACAATGGCTCCCCGTCGCTCCAACACCTGTCTGAACTCGTCTCGCTCTTCCTTCCGCTGATTCAGTATCTCCATGCATCTGCTCTCCACTTCCTAAAAGTTTGCCTTAGCTTCGCATTTTAAGGTAAAACCAGGTCATCTAAACTGAAGTCTGTGATTAATGGCACCAGCAGAGGAACCAAAGATGAAGAGAAAAAAATTTATTTTCAATTTTATAAAAACAATGTTTGGAAAATCTTTTTAGCTGCCAAGTGCATTCATTTGATCCGAACAGACCTTCAATAAAACAAATTCTTTCGACAGCCATTTTGGTTCTTCCCTGTAAGGCATTCCCCAAACAACCTTTTGTCTTCTGTTCTGACAGCCCACAACTGTTTTCCTAACCGCTCAATATATAAAATATTACCAAGGACGAAATCTGGTCAGCCTGACCACATGAAGCCGCCGTTCCTCACAGCTGAGGACGGATTTGGCCTTTTGGTTCCCACAGCTTTTATCCCAGATTCCTGTCCAAGTTGGTGCAAAGCAACTTCAGAGTCATTGTAGCTGACAACTGTGACAGATGTATAGAGAATATACCCCGATGCTGCTGCAGAATTAGGAATTACATGCTTTGTTTCTTCAAATGAGAGACATCAGAGAGCGGTGTTTGCATCAAGACTTTAATAAACTGTAGGAAAAACATAAAATAAAAGAAACTTCATAAATGGAAATGGGATAGGATGATTATAGGGACAAATGTTCAAGTTTTTTTCTATGATACAACACTGCCACCTAGTGGTAACTTGTTGCTAAAACTTGGATAAACCATAGGGTAAAGGGAGTTCTTCATGATGGACTCAGTTCTGGTGTACCCTTCTTTCAGAAGTCTTCCAGACGGATGACTGTTCGGATACTAAACAAATAAAAACAGGATGAATAATGAGGATAACTCAAGGTTTCTTTCTATAGAAGAAAATACATAACTGCAGTTATTAAGAAATAAACTACATGGTGCATTAAAAGAAAAAAAAGACTTTAATGAGTTTTAAACTTATTCAGCTTTTTAAACTGACTTTGTTTCAGAAATGAACTAAACAGGAAGTAAAGATGTTGTGAGATTTGCTCAGTGATTTAAGTCTAGCTCTGCTCTGTAGCTACCTAAACAGAGGAAACAACCACATACTGAGTGAAAACTGAACAGCTTCTCACCTTTGACCATTCCTCAGCAGGTCGAAGGCGTCATTGATCTGAGCCAGAGGGAGATAATGGCTGATAAATTCATCCAGCTTCAGCTTCTTCTGCATGTAAGCCTCCACAAGTTGAGGAACATCCTTCGCACTTTTCCAACCTTCACAACAAAACAATATCAAGTTTAATTAGGCCAGTTTCCAAAAGTATTCTCACCCCTAGAAGTAAAACTACAAACCTAAAATGAGGCTGGAATGTTTTGAACTGACCTCCAAAGTAAGTCCCCTTCAGGGTGCGCCCCATCAGGATCTTTATAACCTGGACATTCATCGACTCTGTCTCTGTCCACCCAGCAATGACGCATGTCCCACAGCCGTCTCTTGTGGACTCCAGTGCAGCACTCTAGAAACAGCAAAACAAGTCCAGTCTTTCACAAACTACATGGAAAACTTAAACCTCAAATCTTAGTTTTCTCATTTTAAAAAAAGAAATGACGTCCACCATGGTAACTGGACTGCCAACACACTCTAGGGCATAGTCCACCCCCCCGTTGGTCTTCTCCACCAGAATGTCCTGGATGGGCTTGTTTCCATAATCTCTGGGGTTGATACATTCTGTTGCTCCAAACTCTCTGGCTTTCTGGAACTTGTTAGGGTAGATGTCGACCGCAATGATCCTTCTGGCCTTGGCCTCCTGGCAGCCCATAACAGCAGCCAGACCCACCGCTCCGAGCCCAAACACGGCACAGCAGGAACCTTTCTCAACCTGGATGGAAACGCGAAGATGGATGAAAAAGAAATGCAACTTCCATAAAGAAACAATAAGATACTGGACAATAATTTGGACCAAAATACTCAACAGAAATGACCATATGTAACTTTACAGAAACCATTAAAAATCATGTGGATACAGGTAAAGTTGTTCAACAACTACATTTCTCAATAAGCATCAAAACTGGTTTGAATCGTATCGTGTTTCTAGACAGAAATGTGTTCAAACAGGAGCGGATCTACTGGGGTGGCATGGCCACTGAGAGGCTTGCAACCCCTGTTGCCAGCTGGCGACATTGAATTCAAAAGAAAGTTATGGCAAATCGGACATTAAGCGTATTAATCTCTTTTTTCCGACAACATTGAATGCAACACCATGTAACCTGACACCTACTGCTAAGTAGTGGGAGAGAGCGGACAGAGCTGGAGGCAGCAGCATTTATATATATGGATGGATGGATATTTTGGACGGGACATTACGTGACTTATCGTGCGCCACAGACGCGCCATTGCTGTCTGTTGAGTCAGAAATATCGGTGTTCAGGAAAATACCACAATCACGCAAAGAATATGAAAAGAGGACGCAATATTTAGCGGTTAATTCAACCCTATGACAGCCATAGATAACAAGGTTCAAGGGTTTCACATTTAACAAGTGAGGAAAAAGTTTTAATTTAGAGAAAATATTGAAAAAGTGAGCAGTGAGTTAGTTACTGCTCACTTTTTACTTTTAACTGTTGCTAGCCTGCTATTGACTCTGATAACCTTATCATGTGCTGCGCAGTTTTATGTGTTTTGGTTCCGTTAGCACTAAAATAGGACAACCCGCACATCATGTCATCAGTAGAGAAGGTGTTTAAATCAGCTAATCAACCACCGCTGTGTTCAGGCGAGAATATATTAATAATGTATTAATAATGACAATATAGACATCAAGCCTGACAACATAATGTAACAGACTGAATGTTCTAGTGTTTCTGCATAATTTATTGAGTGGGAAATGTTTGTTTTTTCCCCTGATAGGACTGAACGTAATCTCTGATTTATCTGCTCATTGAGCTGTTGTCTGTCAGTTGTCATGGCAACGGGTCCGCGTGCAGGGTAATGCTGACTCAGAGCGAGAAAAAGCAGAATATCAGTAGTTATGTCTAGTTTCGTTCTCCACCCGTTTATCAGCTTTATTGTACCTTTATAAAAACTGAACTAATTCCCTCTGTTCGTAAAAAGTGACGATATTTATAACAATTATCAAACTGCGGCTCCTACAGCATATTTAAAATAAAACGATTGACCAATATAAGGGGAAATTGCCCTTTCTTGCATCTTGACATAATTAACAGAAACCAAACTGTTTATAGATTTGTATAATGGAGAATTTATGTATCAAACATCAGTTTTCTCAGCTTTATTTTAAATCGTATTTAATAAATATATCTCTGATAGTAAATGATGGCGCTACTGATATTTTCGTGTCAGATTTCTGCTGGTCCTGTATTGGATAAGACTGGTTTTCTGGACACAATGTATCATAAATAGGCACTGTCCAATCCAATACAACACATCAATTAGCATGAGTATGAAAGACGTAAAAATAATTAATTACACTACATTAAGTAATTATATTTAAACCTCAGTGCTACATGAAGCTCATTTTGAAGCAATGCAAAATATTGTTAAAGACAACATTTTGCAACAAGTAAATTAAGTCCAGTGATAGGTCTATTTATATATATATATATATATATATATATATATATATATATATATATATATATATATATATATATATATATATATATATATATATATATATATATATATATATATATATATATATATATATATATATATATATATATATACCCCTGTGTTAAAATAAATTACATTTTTGCATTGATACAATTTGGAATGTGATGTAGGTGTACCACAAGGGTTGAGCTCTGCTTTTCTCCTCACTGTATGCAGATGATGCAGTCATTTATGTAACTACAGCTACTCCTCATCAGGCTGCAGAATTATTAACTCAGCAGTTGGCTGCTTAATGTCAAAGACTGTTTCAATGTGTTATTCTGAGATAGAAAACACAGAAAGAGTTTAAAATGAAGATGTATCAAGAGGAAATTAAAGAAGTATCTATGTTGAAATATTTGGAGTTATCTGAGACTCACAGCTCAAGTTTGATGCTCATGTCAAGAAAATGTCTCAGACTATCAAGGCTAACTTTTTCCATTTGATAAGACATGTAGATGTACCAAAGCAGCTCAAACCCACATGTACGCAATGATATTATCACATAGGTCACATTGCCTTACTGCTTGGGGACGGACTTCAAAATCAGTAATGATTAATGTTATACAAGCAATAAAAGTATTTAATCAGAAGCCAGTGAAGTGGTATCACTGCTAAATTATTCCAAAATATAATTTATTAAATTTTACTGATTTTCTAAAAACAATATTTAATTGGCCAATCAGGAACCTGTGACTGACAGACACATTGTCATGTTGTCAGACACGAGGCTTTTCTCTGAAGCGCTGGCTGAAAAGAACACCACTGTGGTTTTATGTCTTTTACTTGTGCAATGTAACTTGTCATTTTCTATTACTTCCTTATCTGTGTCATAATTATTTGTTTTCTTGGATCAAAAAGCCTAAAAGCAGCTGTGAATCAGTCTTTGGCTAAAAGCCAGTTGGACTGTCCCTTTAAAAATAAATAAAAAAATAAAATAATAATATGAACAGTAATGCTCAGCGCTTTGAACTCCTTTATACAAGAATATTCTAAGGAAGCTTGGATGGTCTACTGCCATCTTGTGGAGAATTTTCATAATAGCACAAGATGGTTATTATGGCTATTATGAAATCAGCTTTAACTTGACCTAAACCAGGTAGTTTCAGTCCTCTCACCTTCCCGGTTTTAACAGCCGCACCGTAACCGGTGGAGACGCCGCAGCCCAGCAGACAGACTTTTTCCAGCGGAGCCTTGGGGTCGATCTTCGCCAGAGACGTGTCGGGGACCACCGTGTACTGACAGAAGGAGCTGACACCCAGGAACTGATAGACCTGCTGACCTCTGCAAGATATTCTGCTCGTCCCATCAGCCAAAACACCTGCTTGTGTGTTTTCCCTGTAAGTGACAAGAAGATCAGACAGTAATTAAAGTCTGTGGGGGAAAGACCATGCATCCGACCGTGGGTGTATGACTGTGAAATCACCAGTTCTTTTTGCAGAGGTTTGTTTTCTCACATTTACACTGATCACACTCTTCACAAAACGGAAGAAATAGAGGAATGACTTTATCTCCTGACGACAAAATGAAAGCAAAAGCATTAAAAGAGGATGTAATGGACAAAAACGAAGAAGTAAAACCAAAATCTGACTCTGAAATCTGTGCATTTTAATGAAAATTACCCGGTGCAAACTTGGTTACGTCTGGGCCAACACTCTCCACTACACCTGCTGCTTCATGGCCGAGAACCAGAGGGAAAGGTCGGAGGTTCATTCCTCTTCCAGCCTCATACAGGTATTCCCAGTCTGTGTAGCACACGCCTGAGGCAACAACCTAAAGAAACAAAAGATTGAAATAATTGATCAGTTTCACAAAGAGGAAGCTGATGTTTTCCCCAGCATGACTATCAAGCCAAGGCAGCAACAAGTTTTATCTTCCAGATATGTTTTTGCATAACTTTGAGATTATATTTTAATGACATACATCAAAGTTAGCATGAAAACCTCTAAAACTGCATCAGAAACTAATTCAAATGTTTGTGTGCAGTGTGTGTACCTTGATCCGGACTTCATGAACCTTAGGAGGGGCAACATCCACTTCTTCAATAGAAAGAGGCTTCCTGGGCTCCCAAGCAACAGCTGCCATGCATCTGATTACCTGGAAAAAATTAAATATGCTAATTGAATTTCCTTGCCCCACCCTGAAGCTATAACGACTGGATGGGGAACAACCGGCAGTTGATGAAGTTCATATCAGACTTACACCAACCCTCAGTGTTTCACAGTTTTTAAACCTCTAGTTCAAAATCTGAAAAGATTGGATTACCCACAGATTTATAGGTCCATCACAACTACAAAAGAAGAAGTCACACATAGACTGCATTACTGTTAAATTCAGTCTATGTTTTAAAGTAGAAACCCTATTAATTGCAGGAAGCTTTTAAAGGTTGCTTGATCTTTTGGACCAACACAGAACAGGTGCGATAAATATATATGTATATATATTTAAGGAGATCAAACATGGCCTGAATAAGTTTAACCAATAGATAGAATAAAAATATTAATTTCCTGTAAAAACTAAATTAGCAATTAAAACACATAAGACTTGATTATTCAGAAATGGGCACAGCAGCTTCACAGTAAAAAGTGTTATTTAATTTAAAAATACTTTCTTTCTCCTAAAGAAAAATTCATTGTCGTAACTCAGATCTGAAGACTGTTGCTGTACAGAATCTCATACAGATTTGTATGACTGCTAACCATGACTAATGTTAACTCTGAAAGTGAAATAATCGAAGATTTTCTGCTTATTTTTGAAAGTTCCTATACTATTTAATTTATATCTCCATGGTGGACTCGTCTATAGGGACACGTCGGTCATGTGAAATATATAGGAAGTCGCTAATCGGATGTAAATTTAAGCATCAGTGTAATTCATTTATTTATTTATTGTTGAAAGAAAAGAAAGACAAAATTGTGCTTTCTTACCTGTCCTGCTGTTGTCATTATTAAGTGAAAAGTAAGCCTGGAAGTGAACAAATATTAGAAAAGAAACTGTTGAAAAACCAGCACTTAACCAGCAGCAGCTGTCAAAACAGAGAACAACATTGCGCTTGCTCCTTTAAAGATGACGCCAAGGAGGTTTACGACACTTTCTGATACACTCTGTTATGTTTACGGCAGCCTCTGGTCACACGTGTTGTCGCATGGAGATTGGAGTCGGTAGAGCGCTCATCTAGTAATTCAAGTATGTGTTCTAATAAATATGTTTAGATTTTTCGTTTTTTTATCTTAAGTGCTACAACATGTTTTGTAGTTTAATATTGTTGTTAAGTGAGTGTGAGCGAGGAAGCTAACTAGTTAGCAGGAGCTAATACTGTTAGCTCATGTGTTGATGCGACTGAGTTCAACTTCCACTGTGTTTTACTTTGCTTCTCATTTCTTTCTATTTCAGACCTTAAAAGGAAAATGTCGTTCAGAGGCGGAGGTGGACGTGGTGGGGGTTTCAACAGAGGGGGTGGAGGTTTTAACCGAGGTGGGGGCTTCAGAGGCGGAGGAGGATTCGGCCGAGGTGGTGGGAGAGGCGGCTTCAACAGACAGCAAGACTTCGGTCCTCCGGAGCGAGTTGTGGGTAAGATCAGTTCAACCAGCGGAGGTAGCAGAGCTCCGAGGAGACAGAAGAACTTTCAGTTGATTCATCGGGAGATTAGGTGGCTCATGAGGACGGTTTTAAACCCTGAAGTTATGGGCTAATCCTGGTTGGTTTAATATTGAATTCCAAAAATTGTATTTATGCCAAGGGAAATTAAATTAATTCATATCATCCACGTATTTCCAGTCACTTGTTGTGGATGGTGAGATTGTCAGCAGAAAGATTTTCTGGTAGCAGTCAGTCTTGGAACCAACCTCTTCAGGTTTTGCAACATCTGAAACAACAGCTTTCACCAACTGAAGTCTGTTGCTGCATGAAAGTCTGATGTTTGTGATGACATGCTAACAGCTGAATATTCGGGCAGCAGAGCCGTTATTCATGTGTCATCCAGTAACATGTACTGGATGACACTATCAGTTGTTAAGCGCTACTAATTCACCTTATTTGCTTTTGCTGCTCCATGCATCCATAAAGCCTCCTTTTTAACCCCACTGGGATTTGGGGTCAGAATTCAGCTATTATTTGAGCTTTTGATTGTAAATCATCTGTAGATTTGAAATTTTGAAAGGTGATGTTTTCTATGTAAACCTGAATGCCATAAAGTGGAGCTGTATGTAAGTGGAAACATGTTGTATGCATGTGCTGACTGTGCTGGTGTCTCTGCAGATCTCTAATTACCTGGAGTGGCCAAACCAAACTTTGTCACTACATCACAATAGTACAGTGTTGTCGTAACTGTTGTTGTGACAGTAATCATAACTGTAACAACAGCTGTGGTTACTGTCACAATAATTTCACCAGGTCTGATTTGAGCAACAAGTTCCGGAGAAGATTGAATTACATAAAAAATAGTTTCTCCTGCAGCATAATGACCTCAGCTGTTTTTGAGATTAGAAAACTTTTTCTGAAGAGATTTAGTAAAACTTGTAGAACTCTAAACATTTCAGAAGTTTTTTTTTTTAATTTCAGCTGTTATGTTTTGTTCACTGTTGCATAGATTTTATCATTAGCCTTTATTATTTACCCTAAGCTGTTGATGCCTTTATTTCTGCAAAAGAATATAACTGCATATCACACCGTTTAGATTTTATTTATTAAATATTGCAAACCATGAATTTTTCTTTTCATTAATCAGTTGTCCACTATTATCTTTTGGTCTGTCATGTAAAATGCTTTTTGTTGCTGTAACAATAGGAAATGTGAATAATTTCCCAGGACATAAATGCTGCTCCAAGTAGCTGAATCTGTGGTGCAGATGTCTCTAGTTTTTAGATATTAATAACTTAATGTAATAATGACTTTGTCTCTGCAGCTCTGGGGGAATTCATGCACCCCTGTGAAGATGACATTGTGTGTAAGTGTACGACGGAGGAAAACAAAGTTCCCTACTTCAACGCTCCGGTCTACTTGGAAAACAAGGAGCAGATTGGGAAAGTGGACGAGATATTCGGCCAGCTCCGAGACTTTGTATCCTTTCTGTTGTCATGATTTTAGGCTCTGAACCCTCTGAGGATTTTCATGTGTTGCATCCAGGATTGGCTTTTTCTTTAACCGATTCCTGTAGTATTTTTCAGTAAAGCTTTCTGAAAACATGAAAGCATCTTCGTTCAAGAAAATGCAGAAGGTAAAAACTCATTTCCAGACTGTGATTGCTTCTTGTTCAGACTGAACTGATTCTAAATCCCTTCGGTTTTAGTTTTATATCGATCCGATGAAGCTGCTGCCGCTGCAGAGGTTCCTGCCAAGACCTCCAGGAGAAAAGGGGCCGCCGAGGGGAGGCGGAAGAGGAGGGGGCAGAGGTGGAGGAAGAGGCGGTGGGCGTGGAGGTTGGTCTAGTCTGTCATGTTCAATCATTTGTAGAATGCTGGTGCTGCTACTTGGATTTGTACATAATCAGGTCCATCATGTATGATTAGTTCCTGTTTTTGTTTCTATCAGGTGGTTTCAGAGGTGGGAGGGGAGGAGGCGGCCGAGGAGGATTTGGAGGAGGTGGAGGAGGCTTCAGGGGGAGAGGAGGAGGAGGAGGAGGACGGGGATTCAGAGGTCAGAACTTCTCTCTGTACAGATTATTTGTCATCCTGTGTCAGAATGTCGCCTGGTGTCCTCATGGTTTGTTCTGATGTTCAGGTGGAAGATGAGCGCACTCGACATCACATCGAACCTCCGACTAGAAGCTTTCAGTCTGCTGGATTCTGGCCTCACAGACTCATTAGGACTTTAACTGATGAGTTTTCTTCATCTGTTGTCTGGATGACTGATGGATTTTATATTTTTACCATTATTTAAAAGGTTCACGCGTTTGTTTCTGACACAGAGGGGACCCTTTTCTTTTGTTCTAATATTCTGTCTTGATGGGGGTGAAAATAATTCTAGGAAATGCTTTCATAAACTTCCATGTGATGATTTTTCTAACGTAGAGAAATCTAAGTTTATTCAGCATTGGCTGGAAACATTTTAATAGAAATATTTCATAAACTGAATTTTTGTTAAAGGCCTTGATTAAAAGGTTTTCTGTCTGGGGGTGTTCTGCTGTTTTATTTTTTTTAATTATTTTTTTAACATTTTGAAGGTTTTAAAGCATAATTGCAGGGATTTTTCCTTACTGGTAATATCATTCACTTTATTTTGGTAAATTGTCCACATTAAACACAGGAAACAACAAAAGAAAAACAAGATGCAAGTAGAAGAGAGCACAAAACAGTTCACAGATAATACACAATTTAGTTGCATGATTTGAATATGGGTGAGATGGCAACAGGTAGAAAATGAGAATATAAAGAGGTGAATAAACTCAGAGCAGAACATTTATTTTAAAACGGTTTTATGTAATTCAGGATATTCACTTCCTGGAACCTCTTCAGTGTGCATCAAGTACAGTTGGATTATTTTTAATGGGAAATGTTGAAACCAACGGAGGCAACAGAAGTAAATTCAAAACGAACAAGATAGAGCAAAAAGGAGCACAGTCAAAACCACAAGGAAGTAAGGTTTATTTTCATCCATGTTTTCTATTGTAAATCCCAGAGATTTATTTTTTAGTAACAGTACAATGACAGATGGCATTTAAATTAAATTTTCATAAAACATATTCTGGCTACCTTTTGTCTCAGGTCCAAATTTATGTAGATTCATTGCGTAAAATAGAAATTATTAACGGGCAGAGATGATTTATAACTTCTTGTTCGACCCAGTTTTCGCTCCTTTGACCAAGCTGACGTCATACGCACGCGAGCGTTCTCGCTTCTGATTGGCGTAAAGGTTGACTCCTTTACGGCTGCGCGGCATCCTCCGCCTCCTCGTTGCAGAAGGAACGGACATGGAGACAGCTGGGAAAGTAAGTTTCCACAAACTAAACCAGAAATATTTCGTATGCATTTTTACTCCGCGTGAAAGAAGAAGAGTAAACGCTTTAAAAGTGTTCATGTTTATGTAGAGCTCGAAGTTCTGAGAGCCAAGATGAAGGTTTTTACAGAAGCGTGTTGAATGAATCGCAACAAAGAATTTGGGTCTCCAAACTGAATAGCAGGGACTTTTGGCAGGTCGGCTCCAGCTGGTGCTTTCAAGATCCCCCCCCTCCTGCAACTTAAGCGTGGACTCCGTCTTTCCTCTGATTTAAAGAAAAGTAACGCAATGAAAACAAAATTTACAGTAAAATGAGCGTCACGCAGCGCTGTCAACTGCAGAGATTCAACTAAACTAAGCAGCAGCGAGAGGCTTCAGCAGGAAAATACAGGAACTCTGACTGCACTGGAGGACCTTTGGCATGCACAGCATAAGAGGAGGCACTTGTTCTTGTTGCAACACCTCGTTGTTAAATTCTCTATTTTTCCTGCAGGTGATCAAGTGCAAGGCAGCTGTTGCCTGGGAAGCAGGGAAGCCTCTCTCAATTGAGGAGGTGGAGGTTGCACCACCCAAGGTTCACGAAGTTCGCATTAAGGTGAATTTTAATCTGATTCTAGCCCCGTTTTCTAAAGTGGTGCATATTAAAATAGCAATCCCTCTTGAATGAGCTTTCTGATGTCATTTTTAGGCCCTTTGCTTTCATTCGAACCTGTCCAGTGTGTGGATTTTGATGTCAGGATAAATATGGAAAATGTTGTTCACAAGGAGTAAAATTCTGCCAAAAAACTCAGAAATGTCTTAGCTAATTTTAAATATTTACAAGAAAAAAATAGGTTATTGTCTGATGTTGTAAAATAAGAAAAAACATTTTTTCTATGATTCAAGGTGTAACTGGATCCCGTCTGCGTTGTGCAGGTTATTGGTTGTTAGTCAGGCCGTGACTCGGTTTGGCTTTCATCGATTTATTCTGACGAAAATATTAAAAAGAAAAGCAATCGTGTTACAAGCTGCCCGCTCCAAGTCCGACACAAACAAAAATACATAACAGAAATTAACTTAATAAATCTATAAATAAACTGGATGTATTTAGATAGAAAATAAATAGGACACACCTCCCAGGTTACAAAGGCATACATTCATAATATTAAAACTAACATAAATTTACTTTATGATTTGCTATCATTAATTACTAACTTTATAATTTATGACACAATAAAGTCTAAAAGTACTGACAAAAATGCCAGAAGTTTTCTAAGAATAAAGTTGGGCTTCTGGATATTTTCCAAGGTGTAAGTGGAAAGTCCAGCCTCTTCCTCCATCAGAACCACATCTTCCAGATCCACCCTCACTGCAAACGCCTCAAACAGGATCCAGAATATCACCTGCTTTTACTCAGTCTGACATTTATCAAGTATTCTTATACTAAAGACTGCAGTTTGCATTCTAAGACCTTTTACTCTTTAAGCAGAATATTTCTTATTTCACTTTTTTGTTCTTTGAATTATTAAAGTATAGTATTATTTTTTTTATGGTCTTAACATATTGGTTGTTACTCTAATGTTGTCACGACACACACCGAAGCTGTAAAAGAGTCATAAAGTCCTCCTAAATAATTTCTTTCCTACTGTAATGTAATCATTTGTTCCGTCCTTTAAGTTGGTTAATATTTGAAATCTAAAAGGCTCATAATGTGCTGCTAAACTTCCTAGATTCTTGCTACCGGAGTTTGTCACACCGATGCTTACACCCTGAGTGGCAGTGACCCTGAGGGACTTTTCCCTGTCATCCTCGGACATGAAGGTGCTGGAACTGTGGAGAGCGTTGGCGAGGGCGTCACTAAGTTCAAACCAGGTAAGGAGCGGTGCATACAGATACATATCAGTGTTATTTGTGTTTTTAATTCAGTTATTCTCTCCCAGGTGATACTGTCATCCCTTTATATGTGCCTCAATGTGGTGAATGCAAATTCTGCAAAAACCCAAAGACCAACCTGTGCCAGAAAATTAGGTGACATTTAAAACCACAAACCAAATGGAAACTCAGTCATTAGAAAGAATGTCTCCTCATCCATCCACCATGTTTCTCCACCCTGCAGAGTCACCCAGGGTCAGGGCCTGCTCCCCGACAAGACGTCACGCTTCACCTGCAAAGGGAAGCAGGTGTTCCACTTCATGGGGACCAGCACCTTCTCTGAGTACACGGTGGTGGCCGACATCTCGCTGGCTAAGGTTAATGAGAAAGCGCCTCTGGATAAAGTCTGCCTTCTCGGATGTGGGATTTCCACGGGTTACGGTGCTGCTCTGAACACTGCCAAGGTGAGTCTCAGCGGCGGCTTATCAGGAAATAAAACGATTATTAATATTATTACTACTACTACTAGGATGCTCAAGGATGTTTTGCATATAAACACAGAAATACATTTTAAAAAAACTTAAAATAAACAAACAAATTTTGAAATGTGAAAGCTTACACATTTTCTTTGCTTAGATGTTTTCTTGCTAATAGATAATTGTCAAACAATTGAAAATAGATGCAGTATTATTATTGCAATTTATAGAGTAATGCATTGCAGAATATAATTTAAACAGACCACAAGAACAATCTTATAAGAATAAAATAGTTCAAATCTAAGGTTCTTCAGCTGATTAGTTTCATAATGTAGCAGTAAGCTGCTACTTTATCAAAGGATCATGTAAGTGGGAGCCAAGTGTTGGGCTTCTGGCTGAACTCTATTCATCTGGGTTTTTATTTCATGACGAACTGGATATACAGTTTTGATTTAAATACCAACTGGACAGTAAAATAAAACATAGAAAGTACTGGATCAGTGCTTCTGTATTCTGAAACCCCCAGATGGGCATTTCCACTCAGCCTGGCTCTGCTGGACGTTTCTTCCAGTTAAAGGGAAAGTTTCCCTCCTGCTGCCATTGCAGGTGGATTCAGTTTTAGGAAATGGTGCTAGATAATTTTAAAATATAACCAATATTTTTTTTCTTGTGCCATAAATGGAAATTGGTAGATCAAAAATATTGACATTTAGTGAAAAACAACAAAAGTGAAAGGTTTGAAGGGATTTCAGCCCAAGGAAATGTTGAAAAAGTAGGAATGACATTGGAATGGTGAGATACGGAAAAATGAAAAGGAAATTACTTGAGAAACTAAAATGTAGAAAATCCTATGAGAGCCAAAGCAATATTCAGAATATTGTATTTATTCTGATTCCACCTGAAGTACCCGAGTGAAAATTTAAAAAAACTATTTTTTGCAAACTTTCAAATTCTCTTTCAACTACTGTCTCCCTGATATTTTGTTGCAGAATTATTCATAAAACAAATGCTTTATGCATATTTGGTTCCCAGTTTCCATGCAGGCCTGATGTAGCCAACAGGTTGCAAAATGTCCAGAAACATTAAAATCTTTACCTGTGGTGTTATGTAAGATTTCACCAACCAAAACAAGTGAATTTTCTGTCTACAAATCGACTAGTCGGACCATTATCCTGTGATTTTAGCCATTAATTCTCAGAAATGTTGGCTGTGTCTCACAGGTCGAGCCCGGTGCCACGTGCGCTGTGTTCGGACTCGGCGCCGTCGGCTTGGCTGCCATCATGGGCTGCAAGGTTGCTGGAGCAACCAGAATCATTGGTGTGGACATCAACCCCGACAAGTTTGAGAAGGCCAAAGAGTTTGGAGCCACAGATTTTGTGAACCCGAAGGATCACAGCAGGCCCATCCAGGAGGTTCTGGTGGAGATGACTGATGGCGGCGTGGATTACTCGTTTGAATGCATCGGAAATGTGCAAATCATGGTGAGACGTTGTTACTGGTAGAGAGGAGATGATAAATGGATCGCAACAACATGACCGTCTCTCCTCAGAGAGCTGCTCTGGAGGCGTGTCACAAAGGCTGGGGGGAGAGCGTCATCATCGGCGTGGCCGGAGCGGGACAGGAGATCTCCACCAGGCCGTTCCAGCTGGTGACGGGCAGAGTGTGGAGGGGCACGGCGTTCGGAGGTGGGGAACACTTCTGAACCTTTCTGATGAAGCTTCAGTCTGTAACTATATCCCTCAACGAAGCTGTTGTTCCTCCAGGCTGGAAGAGTGTGGAGAGCGTTCCTAAACTGGTGGAAGAATACATGAATAAAAAGCTGAAGGTGGATGAGTTTGTTACTCACACTCTGCCGTTTGAGAAGATCAACGAAGCATTTGACCTGATGCACGCCGGAAAGAGGTAGAAAACCCATCATGCAAATCAGTCAGACCATTTTGCCATGGTTTTTGTTTTAATATCTTTAGTTTTCTTGTATTGTGCTTTGTCTACATCTTGATGCCTTTTCTGCCTTTTTTGTTTGTTTGTTTTTGTTTGCAGCATTCGGAGTGTGCTGACCCTGTGATCTGCCTAAAGCATTTGTCTCATCCAGCCTTAAAGAAGCTCCATCCCCTTACCTCTCCACACTTACTTGGATATAAATTCCAGTGTTTAGAAGAAGCTCTTTAAGGGCAGAGCCGTTAAATCATGAACTGTTCTTAGAAAACCTTATTAAAACATTTAACTTGCTACTTTTGACTGATTTGTCTTTTAATGTTGCATGGTCATTTTCTGACTTGACATAAACAAGTTTGGTGCCTATTCTTAAAATGAAATGTATTTGGTATTCAAGGATAAGTCTTCCTGAAGCTCACACAACATGTGTTGGGAGCACCTATACGTAGAAACTGAAAACTTGCATTATTAAATGTAGAAATTGTGCCTTATCGTTATGCATCAAAAATGTGGGCGGAACTGAAGCGGCAGCTTTCATGTTAGATCCTCAGACAATCCACACATTTACTTCATAGAAAAGAATGAGATGTGTAACATTTACTTCATAGAAAAGAATGAGATGTGTAACATTTACGTCATAGAAAAGAATGAGATGTGTAACATTTACGTCATAGAAAAGAATGAGATGTGTATGTAACATTTACTTTGAGATGACATTGACACTGATATTAACTATGAGATCTAGTCATTATTAGACTCATTTATCTTATTGATCCCATTTCATAGTTAAAGTGAAACAGGAAATTGAAAGTTTAGAGTGATTGAAGATTGTCATCACATCTTCCTCTAAAGTCTAAACTCATTTGGACTTTGCTCTGATGCCAGAAAATTTCATGTATCACTGAACAGACAGAATAGTACAGACCATTTAGTCTGGAGGCAGGTGACTTTCTCCAAAGCAGCTTTTGCTTCTGGTTCTGCCAGCTGTGGGCCCTCCCTCTCTGGCAGGCTTTCATTCAACAGATATCCTTGTGGAGTAGATGGGTTCTGGGGTTTCCTGTGAGTTCATGAAGGCATCACAAATATAGGGTCCTGAAAGATTAAACTGAAAAACTCCAGAAGGTTATGGAGAGAAAAGGCATTAATTATTGATAAAGTGTGTCAAACTTGTTAACCCATCTTTACCACCTGTTCTGTTAATTTAATCCCTGCAGGTGTGATTTGAATTACATTTTCTGGTTATCTAATATTAACAAATGAGGTTAGGAATTAATTCAATTATAATTTTCTGAACGGAAACAACCCCTTCTTTTTATTAATGAATTATTGTTAATCCATTAACAATAATTCAGTCAGAGGTTCTTCAGAACCGCAGTGCTACTGACCACTACTACACATTTAATTTACCTCAAAATATTTTTTTTAACTGAAGTGTATTAGTATTTACATATATTTGCAAAATTCCACATTTTACAGTATTTTTTCATTAATTAAATTTATTTAATATTTTTCAAATAAACCATGCAGAATAATTTCTCAATGCATAACGTTTTTCTGGTTGAGCCTTTGGTGTGAACACGTTCCTTTTTCTGTAAATCTGAGTGCGCATGCGCAGCCTGAAACTATTTTAACACGCCAAAAAGCAGAAAATTGACTCCAGAAGATGGCGACCGCTGTAATGGTGAGTCCCATACATCCCTGTTGTTAGCCGAAGCGGGTCAGGTAGGCTCTGACGGGCCGGAAAAAAGAATTTATCCACCAGTCAACACACATACAGTGAAAGGAAAGTTAGCGGCGGTTCCGAACGGGATCCAGAGAAGCGGAGAAAGGTCCAAACTCTGCCAGCTAGCTCGTTAGCTTCTCGTGAAGTTAGCGTCTCGGATCCAACAAGATAATTTCAATGGAGTTGTTCGGTTAAATCACTGATTGCTGAACTTGCTTTTACCAGAACTTACACCGGAGTTACGTTTGATTCGGAACCACACATCATAGATTTATTCGGACCGTTTAGAACAGTTGAGTCGGTGAATCAAACTGTTGCTGTTGGAAAAAACGAGAACCCGGAGTGGAGTAGGACGTTAACGTTTACGTCAGCTGGTTCTGCTCCTGGTGATGATGGGTTAAAGCTCGGTTCCCGTCTCTTCTGGCAAGCAAAAAAAAATTTCAACCAGAAATCTGTGGGTTTATTTAATATTTTAATATTGAGTTTATTAATATTTGAAACGGAGGTTGACATGAGATGAACCCAGTCTGAAAGGTAGTTTAATGTATTTTCCAGATCCAAGTTCAGATTGTTTTCTGTCCTGGTATCTGGCTATTTTTCCATCATGAATTTTTCCATTCATTCCTTCTTTTTCTTTAAAAGTGTTTATTTTCCTCCAAACAGACGAGTTCAGTTCCTGTTAATTCAGAAAAAGAGAACTGTGAGAAAACTCTTCAGAAGGTTGTGAGTCCTGAAGGTTACATCAAACATCCTTTACAAAACAGGCAAGTTCTTCTTTCCAAATAAGTTTAAAACACATTTTTAAAAAGTTTTTTATGAAGTTGTCAAGGTGTTCATTTTAACCCTGAACTTTGTGAGGTTTATGATTGGGGTATAAAGGTCTGTTTGCCTATTGCTGTGATTTATGACGGATCGTTTGAACATGACTGGTTTCAGCCCAGTATCCAACATGAAAGCTGCACAGATAAAGACTTCTGCAGTCTCCAAACGTTGCATGCAGCCATGCTTCTCTGAGTGTCTTCTTGTTTTTCCAGGTGGGCTCTCTGGTTCTTCAAAAATGACAAAAGCAAAACGTGGCAGGCCAACCTCCGGCTCATCTCCAAGTTCGACACCGTTGAAGACTTCTGGGCGTGAGTAGATTTACCGCTTCGTAAAAGACCAGAGTCATTCTCAAATCGATTCAAAACTCTGTGGAAGATGAATATTAAGAAGGTTCTGCATGAGATGTACATTCTCTATGTAATCTGGTTGTTATCTGCTGGTGTATCTTTTGAAATTGAACTAAAGGAATTTTAATACTTCAGATTGTAATCACAAGAACAGTTCATCAAAAGAGGTTACTGCTAAAGAAATTGGCTGTGCAGTGTTCTTTATTTAAGGCATATTAATGGATAGTTGAGTGGAAGGAAAAAGTCTACATGCAGCAAGGTTATGAAGGAAAACCCAATTTTTCATGTTTCTTTTTGACCAGCTTTATGGAAATGCTGACTCAGTTTCATAGCAGCACCTTGAACTGGTCCACACTTCTAATAATGCAAATACCTGCTTCGGTCACCATGGCGTCACTCGGTGCAGTTCATCTCATGTTAAAAGAGACGTTACCACATTCATAAAATAAAATTCTTTATTTACCAGAGGTTCAGAAAATATTCACATTTTCTACACAGTAAATTGTGAAGCGTATATGTTGCACTTTCAGAGTAAGGTTTACACCAAACTAGAGAGCACTATCACAAATATCTGGAGAAAAAATGAAGCATTACTTAAACATTGAGCTGGTCATGCTTACAGCATTGTCATTTCCAAAAAGCAAGAAAAAATCGTTAAGGGTTTTAACGGCCTCTGAGTGAGATGGTGGGGGTTCAGCTATGCCATGTTTGCTCATCTCTAATGAAAGCTGAAAGGCAGCCTCCATTAAAACTTTCTTTCTGCATTTAAAATTTCTACATTGGAATGGATAAAGGCTTTCATTGCATTATATTGACTATGACTGGTACTCTTAAGGTGTTGTAAGTTGCGCTACAATAAGAAGGAGTAACGGTGGAACTGCTAGCAGCTGGTGATAGATTTCAACAGCAACCGGAGAGAGAGCAGGAGAGAGGGGCAAACAGAGCGAACACAGCATAAAGGAACTGAAAGTGCAGTTTCTGAGGACAAATAGTGGTAATATTGACGGTGTCTAACTGCTTTAATTAAAGAAAAAATCCTCTAAAACTGATAAATTTATATATCTTCGTCTAGTGGACATGTAGCATCTCTAGTGGCACATTTATTAAGGTGGCACTAGTATTTGGCCAAAGTTATACATACACACAAAACTGCCAGTGTACTTACCTGTTTATTGTTGTCCGAAAAGACGTGTCTTGCATCTCGGTGTCCACAAATCCCACTGAAAAATAGTTGTCTGCTTGTTGGAAGCATGCACATTCATAGGACGTTCCCTGACGATCTTGCATAGGCTACGTAAAATGCAAACCCTGAGGAGTCGATCACAAATGCACACCATGAGAGTTGGTGAGTTTATTATAAAACTCTTCGCCAACACTGCAAAAATAACACGGGAAGTGTTTCTAATTACTAATGAATTCTACAGTGTAAAAAAACAACTCTGCATATTTAAACTCTGAAAAAGTAACACTTTATTGTTGGTGAGATGTCTGACTGAAATAAATTTATCAAATCAATTTGCTGTGTAAGCTTTAAGGCAGAGTGACCAAAATAAACCGGTTTAGAGTTCACCACTCTGTCATGATCCAGAATATTTGTTTCAATTAAGTTGAACTAAGTAAAAGTTTTGATGCAGCTTTAGTTTTAGTGTGTATTTGATGAGAATATCGCCTCCTGTTGGCAGGTTGTATAATCACATCCAGCTGTCCAGTAACCTGATGTCTGGCTGTGATTATTCTCTGTTTAAGGTAAGGCTCACCTCTTACACGTTAACACAAACATCTGATTCTCTGCACTGATTTGTTTTTGACTGTGGATTAAATTAAAGTATGAAGAATAATAAATGACCTTAAAGTATTTTGCAGAGCTGGTTCCCTGCCTGATCTGTTCTGGGTTTGCGTTTGACCACAGGACGGGATCGAACCCATGTGGGAGGACGAGCGGAACCGACGAGGCGGCCGCTGGCTGATAACTTTGTCCAAACAGCAACGGAAAAGCGATCTGGACCGGTTCTGGTTAGAGACGGTACGCTGAGCTCTGCTAAAACAATATTTAGTTTTCTTTTATGTTGTATTTGAGTCATCAAGAAATGTAATCTGGAACATCACATCACTAATGTTTGAAGGTAATATGATAATGATTTAACTTGACAAAGCCTTTGTTTTGTGTTCTTCACTGTGAACACGTCAGATACTCGTCTCCGGTTGAAACCGCTTAAATCCGTTTTGTCCTCCTGCAGCTCTTGTGTCTGGTGGGTGAAGCGTTTGACGACCATAGCGATGATGTTTGTGGTGCCGTCATTAACGTAAGAGCAAAAGGGGATAAAATCGCAATCTGGACGACAGACTTTGAAAACAAAGACGCCATCACACACATAGGGTGAGCTGCACAAACCACCATCTTGTTTCACTTGGCCTTCAGCTTTTCAGTGTTTCCAGTGGTAGGAATACTTCTGCTAATGTTCTAACAGTGCAACTAATTTTTTGTTTAGCATTTTTGCTAAGTTCTAAAATGTTTGGCAGTCTTGGCTTGCCCTTTAATAAATTTGTTCAGAAAAATTCCAGTGCCTTTATTTACTTGTGAACTTTCAGTTGAATAAAGTTTGACATTTGTAAAGATTTTATTGATTGATAAGAATCCTGCAACTAGATGTTTATATTTATGCTCTTATTTTGAAGTGAGAAGAATTACAGAGCAGTTTCTTTTATTTGTTTTTTTTTCTTTTAAGAAACTTTGAGCAAGTTGTGAGTATGCAACAAAAAACTATGAATACAGAATTTCTCAATACTTGAGTAAAGAAACAAGCAGGATGTTAAACAAATGCAAAAATTCACAAATGAGAGCCTCATGTTCTCCACAGTTGTAGTTGTGCAGTAAACAGTTTAAAATGTGTTCTGTTGCTATTTTTTTTTTGTCCAATTCATTTCCTGATTCTTTTTTCTTCATTGCAGCAATACTCCTGATATTCAGCCATTTTCTAAAAATATCCAGAGATTTTTCAGCACCAGCTCATATTTGGCTACTTGTTTGTGCTTCTAGGCGAGTTTATAAGGAGAGGCTAGGAGTCCCACCAAAAGTGATCATTGGCTACCAGTCGCATGCCGATACAGCCACCAAGAGCGGTTCCACCACCAAGAACAAGTTTGTTGCCTGAGGACTCTGGATTCATCCACCACGTGTTGTTTTCTGTTGTTTTTTTTTCCATGAATGTAACTGAGAAATTAATCCACAGGGTGAATGTTTTGCTTTTGTTTGACTTCTGACCAAAACTTTAGTTTGTGGAGAGAGTGCAATTCAAAACCCACTTCTTTGGGGTTTTAACTTTATTTAGTGGCAGTTTTTGTTGCATAATTTGAATTAGATGTTAAAGGGGAATATGAAAAATAGTTTGGTTTTGAAATACAACTATCTAATGATTGGAAACTTTGCTAAATTTGAGTTTAAGTTTTGCTCGGGTCCAGTGAAAGTCATTTATTTTACAATAGGAAAATGTTCAGTTTTGTAAAGATAAAGTGATAAAATGTGACTTTGTCGTCATTGGTGCATGTTGGGTAACTGAGCTCTTTTTATTAGAACTCCTCTGTTACACAAGTGTTCATTTTAAGCTCCTCCATCAGAAGCAAAATGCAGTTTCAATGGAGCTTGAAGTCAAACTTTGCATATGTCAACTGCAGAAAATAGAAATTCTAACCAGAACCACAAAAAGAAACCAGAAAAGGAGTCTTTTCTCTTCAGCATCAAATTACTCACAATTAAATTTTTATAATATTCTTCGGTTCAGACGGTCATCTTCAGCTGTAGAGCACAGAGCTGTGATTCCTTTATCTTGAAGCTTCACTGTGTAGATGGAAAGGAGATGCTTTCAATGATTCTCCGACAGATTTAATCTGCAGTGAAAATATAACATTTGTTTGAGGTAAATATTCTTTGAAACTAAAAGGTGCCTTTAGTGTTTAAACCCTGTTTGCATATTTTTATTTTACAATGTATGTAAAAAGGACCAATGTAAATAAATTGTACAGTGATGTGTTCTCTCATAAGAAATAGAAATAAATGTATTAAGTCCTGATCAAATCTGGCCTGCAATGAGGAAATGTTGATGCATTTCTTATGTTTCAAGGTGTTTTAGAAAGTTTTCCAAAATAAAAGGTTCATAAAATGAAAAGGTGTTTTCTACTCCACAGATGTTTCCTCATCTTTTACCAGGATTCGGGTTTAAGTTCATTTTTAAAAATGGGACAAGATGCAAAAATGAACATTTACATGAGATTATAGCCAGATGGCTAATTTCCATCTCTGTTCCCATTGGCAGGTTGTTAAACCAATAAAAAGTAAGGCTAAAAACAAAATACTACTAAAAAGATTCTGCATTTATTCTAATTTTAGAATAAAAAGAAGCTCAAAAATCAACATTTATTCAAAATCGGACCTTGTTACCCTTCCAATTTAAAATATTGTGACCCAACTTTTTCCTAGACAAAAACAATATAGCCCCAGAAAGAACAGTGGCTGTTCAATGACTCTGGAAAAGACGAGGGTTTTGTTGTTGACTTACCATTCACAAACCATTTCCTGCATTCTTGTTGGTTGTGCAGGAGGCTCCATTTCTGCTTTTCAAAAATGTGTAGTTGCATAATTGCACATCTGTTTGCAGCCATTTTCACAGGCAAGTGTAAAATTGAATTAGAGGGGTGAGTGGGTGTGGCCAACAGCAGCTTATGTGCATTTAAAGTGACAGAGCCCTAAAACGGCTCATTCTGACAAGAGCTGAAAATGTGCAGAACAGAGCCAACTGAAATCTCATTATCTTAGAATGACTGTGCAAAAAAAAAAAAAAAAAATGAATGAATGTGGCTTATTATGCTTCACCTGTTCAGTGGAACATGATAAGCCATCTTTAAATGACTCAGTGGGGCTGTGATTCCAATCAGGTGACCTCTGAAGGCAAGGTCAAGGTTGAATTCTATTTATGACTAAACAAAATACAGAAATCCATAATTAAACATGTACAACTTATTTGGCTGAATTGTAACTCTTGTTTAAAGCTTTTTCTTAAGTGATACTTGTGACAAGGCTGTGATCACACCAGCATCAGCGGTGAGATTCAGAATGAGATGTTGCAACTCCTTGATATCCCCTCTGGAGTTGATTAGCACTTCTCATGCTCCTGCAGTGCTAACAGCTGACACATCTGAGGTGTCTGGATTTGAAGCCCCTGATGTTCTGATTGATGGGATTGATGATCTGAGCCAACACCTGTAATTGACAGAGGCATGTGCTCCATGGAAAAGATAATCAACAAGAATGACAGTTCTCTTTGAGGGTTTTCCTTTAGTTGTTCTGAACCTGGGGCTCACTTCAAGCTCATGATACTAATCCAATCAGTGACTGATTGATTCAAACAAAAGCACAAACCTCTTCCTGTAATTACAAGTTCTTGTGTATAAGCTTTCTTTGGGATGATGCATTGATAAAATGTCCTTAAAAATGACAGCCACTTTGACATAGCTTAGCATTAGGCTTAGGTTCATTTTCATGATTTGATCTGGTTCTGCTGAGAGGTGCTCCAGTGAGCAGGTCTGGGTTCACTGCTCATCTGATAACATGTCTGCTTATTGTTCTGTTTAAGCTCTTTGGCTGCTGAATGTATAGAGACCAACCGACTCACACCTCCAGACACTGCATGTTAAACCGCTGATAGTATTTAAATGATTTCATGTGAAAATATGAAATCATTATATCTATATGAAACCAAACCACCATGTTGCATGCTTTCTGACATGCAGGATATTTATATCATCTGATTGGTTGCAGGGATTTGCTTCTATTCAGTCTTTATGATTTCCAAAATAAAGAAATAACAGGAAGGGTTAAGTGAAGAATGAGCGGGCTTGTTGTCTGCATTCTGGATGTGTACAAGCCAATTACAGCCGCAGTCAAAATATAACACTCTGTCTCACCTTTGTTGCTATGGGAAATGTTTAATGATGAAACAGAGTCCACTCTTGAGTCAGACTGGCTGATGTATTTCACTTCTCGCCCTTTCCCAACCCGTCCACCAGGAGGCAATGTGGCCACACATGTGACTTTACATCACACGTTTGACTCCTTCATAATTGTTCTTTTTTTTGTTGTTTTCAGTTTTTTTTTAGTGAAAACTGGGTTTCCTGTGAGTGTGTCTGTTGGGAAGACAATGACTGTAAATAGCAACTGAGCATCTTTCTTCCCCTCTTTAAACTCCAACCCCATCCTGAAAAAATAAAAAATGGAAACATTTGCATTGCATAACCCCCACACATCATTGCCCCAGGCAACTGACAACCTCCTGCTCTCCAGCCCACCTCTTATGCACAAGTGCCAGGTGCTGGAGGTCTAGACTCAGTGACATGACACCACTCTGGATGAGGCTGCAGCATGAAAGGTTTTCCAAAGTCCCTCGCATCTGCAGGAGGTGGTGATACCCTCTGTGTTTTCTATGGCAGACGTGTCACTGAACGCTTAGCTCACTGTAACTCTCCAGCAGCTGCTGCTTAGGATTCTAAGCTAAACTCAACAGGGAGATTGTTATCTATGGAGCTGCTAACAGAGTCCTGCATTCAATATTCACAATATTCATGCTGTCATGTTATTATGAGTATAAATAAAAATTTGTCAGATAGAATATAGTTGGTTTGTATACCCAGCAAATCATGAACATCCACCTCCTTGTTCTTGTCTTGCTATGGTCAGGACATGCCTGCACATGTTTGGCCATTCATCTTTACAAAACAGCTCAAGCTCAGTCAGATGACGAACTATATGAATGAACGTCTTAACACTGCTTCTCTTTAGATTTAGGTCTGGACTTTGACTGGGCCATTCTCAACCCTGTCACAATAAGCAATTAATCAATTGCTTATCAGAACTTAAGTTTTAATCACAATGGATCAAATGAAAAGATGTTCAATAATTAAAGAATAAAACTAATTTAACTGGACAGATACATTTTTACTAATGTGGTCTGTAAGAGTTAAAAAAATAAACTGAAATTCTAGAAGGCAACAAGATATGTCAGCTTAAATAATTTTCTTATTTGCGTTTAATCCCCTGGTAATAAGGGTTGAAGCATTTGCACCAATGAAAAGCAATTTACAGTGTATCTTGTGTTTTTATAAACTTCTTTCTCTTCTTTAATTTAGGCTTTGCCAACATAATGTTACAGCAGCCCAGAAAGGACAAAGTAGTGGATGTTATAACTCAGTAAAATATCACTGGATACTGCATATTAGTTTGTAAACTGTATAGTCATTCTTTGAAAATGTATCATTATAAATAGCTTTGAACTACGCTGAATCCAGAAAAACCCAATGTTTTCACTCATGTCCTGTTTTGTCCGCTGTGATAAGCCTGGTCGACTCCAGACAAAATATATGGACATTTATTTCATTTCTTTGTGTTATGAGTCTAAATCAGGGGTGTCAAAGTTTAGCACTTGATGGTCAGTGTCCTCCTACTTTTAGTAGTTTCTGTGCTCCAGCACACCTGAATTCAATATTTAGATCATCAGAAAAACGACAATTTAGCTGTTGGATTCAGGTGCGTCAGAAAAACACACCTTTTGAAAGTTGCAGGCACTCAGTGATTGGAGTTTAACAGCCCTGTTTTGAATAAATTCACACAGCGGTGCATATTTTAATGGAAAGCATAACTGGTTCTAGAAAATATGGTTCGAAGAAAGCAGCATACTCACCTGGCATAGTTCAAACAATAATAATTCCAGGTAACATAAATTATTCAAGGGAAAATTTGACTTTAGGAACTGCATTCCAGAGAAAAACATGTTTTGAACAAACATATTTCCCAGATATTTAAGTGTTTTCTATGAATAGCAGACTGTCTCTCCACCTGCCCTTCCACCAAAAAATGGACTCTGTGGGTCTGAACTTCCTCAATGACGTTCAATAAAGTGAAAATGCAGTAAGCCAGTTTATTTAGCAGTTCACTGAATTGAAGTGAGAGTTTCTCCTTAATGGCTGCCCTTGAACAAAGTGATGGAACCTGCATGCTAATATTAATGTCTGCTCACTCTAAGGTTTCATTTATTTTATTTTTTGAATGTAAAGGAAATAATTATGTTTTTAACTAATTAACTATTTTCAGGCGTATACCTGCTTCATTCTGTTCAGGTTTCTGAAAGGCAGTAAAACTTATAAGAAGGTCACAACAGGTAACCTTCTGTGTGTACAAGGGTCAAAGGTCAGAGTCTTCTGTTAACCTAAGAAAAGTCATGATGTGATTGGACTGAGATTTGATGCTGCTATTAATGCAACAAAGGAAGTAAAATAACCACGGCAGCATTTCAAACATATCACATTATTTTAAATTATAATTCAAGTCTCAGATATTCAATGTTTCAATTCAATTACTTGTAAATTCCCACATTCCTGTTTATTCAAATATTATATAGAAAATCTTAAACAAATAAAATCAAATCAACTTTTAATGAAAATGATTTTTTTCCCAAATTCATGGAAAAAGCTTCAAAGTTTAGGGATAGTTCATTTTCACTGATAATACACTGTAATGTAAATTTAATTTGCAAATACATGTGGAAAAATTACAACTACACTTTGTGGACAAAAATAAATATTAAGGCTGAAAATGAGCCCTTTGATGTCAGAATGCAAGAGGCCAGACATGCTTTATATCTAAAACTGCACATAATCAGCATGAAAAACCTGTTTTTACAACTTGACCAAGCAGATGTTAGGTTATTTTTTTAAGAATGCTGTCATGACCTGGCTGAGAAGGCACCAACACAATCTGGAGAAAGCTGACAAACATCCTGGTACGTCCTCAACGTCAAAAGGAATAAAAATCACTTCCCAGGAAAGTGCTCTGAGAAAACGCTGTGAGTCAGTCATTGAAATGTCAACTGTCCAAAAACAGCACCGTCCTGAGCCATAATGGATCCTGGCTGCACAAGAACCAGGCCGATTCTTCATTATGTCTGCATCCAAAAACTTTCACAGCTTTTTAAAAATAAAAACATACTCAAAATTATGAATGCATTAGAAATAATTTTCTCTTCCAGACACTTTGGACCTAAACAGGTTGTTTCTTCTCTTGCAGTTCTTGAAATTATATCATCAATAAACTGAACATTTGAAATGTAATAACAATAATGAAGAAAAAAATAAGTGTAAATCTTGCCTGTGTATTTGACTCCTCCCATCCTGTTCATTTCTGGACAGGATGGGGAATTTTAAGCATATTTAACACATTTTGAGATTCGGCCAGCACCATTCCTGAAGCGTAATGTTAGTCTGATTTCTGCATTTGGATGAGTGATTGTGATACATACTTGGCCTGTAAGAACATCCAGTTGTTTTTCAGTGTCAGCAATGTACCTGACTATGTGAGATGAATTTTTTTTTTAAAATGCTTATCTTTATAATTTTTCTTCCACTCTTAAAGACTTGTCAGTACCAGGAAACCGATCAAGTTATATGAACTCTACTGGTTTTAGTTTTGATAAATATCTCACCAGAATCATCACTTGTTAATGGTTTCTTCTTTATAAGTGAAGGTGTATGTATATATTTGAGCCTGAATCACTGTCGATTAGAGAAACTACATTCAACTGAAAATGAAGCACTGAATTCTTGTTTTTTAAATTAATTGCTGTTTATTCTGTACAACCATTCCAAACCGTGAATAAAACAGCTCAAATTTGAAATAAAAAACTAAACTTAATGTAATATTCATGTTGATGATCATGCAAACTTCAGAGCAGCACTGTAAATAAAAATAAGCTACCTGCAGGTAAAAGCTCTCATTCTGAATGTGGGCAGGAAAAAAGGATCCTATAGCAGTTTCTTATAGTGAAATGAGCTTTCGCTCCTGTCTGATCAGCAGTTATCTCTGCTTTCACAGCTCCAGAATCCAACCTATGTTAAATTTATTCCCCAAAGCTTTAGCTATCATCCATCTCCAATGGCTGCCTCTCTGGACAAGTTAGGATTTCTGCCCCACTTTTTGTGGAAACACATTTACATCAGTTTAACATAGTGGCGAGAGGAGCTGCTGCTGCTTCTTATGCAGAGTTTGATCTCCACTCTGAGGTCAGCTCACCATGCGTAAATGGTGTTTCCCTGGCAACATATTCTGTACAAGAAATGCTGATGAAGGCAGTGAAGTGAGGGGAGATCTCTATCTGGGAAATCATTCAGTGGTTGCAGCACATGATGATCACACAGAACCAATATTTCAGACTTGAACACACAATTGCAACATCATCAAGAATCTAAAATAGACAGTAAGTGTGGGTTTCTGTCTTATTTTTAATCTTGCCACATATCTTGGTGAAACATCCATCCATCCATCCATCCATCCATCCATCCATCCATCCATCTAATCTATCTAATTTTCATTAGGACAGATAGAGTGTGTGCATGACTTTATAGGAGAATAAGTAACTGTGTGTCATTGTGAAAACATTTGATGGTTTCTTGTTACCGTACCAGATGCACAGATGCTTCATATTGATGTTTGTCTGTTTCTTTGCCCATTTTTTCCTGCATCAGTTTTTATGTAGGTTAATATCACTACTCTATCTTTCTACACTGTTAAAACACAAAGCAGGTAGAGACAGTATTCTAAACCAATCATTTTAATGTAGATCATAACTGCAGCTAGTGTCACACAAGGTTTGAATTCACCTTCTGATAAAACCTTCACCTGATTTCTCTGGAGAACTGATCAGAGCCGTACTGGTTACACACACTACAATAACATACTAACATACTAATTATTGTGAACTTGCTCTAAATAATTGATCTCCTTCAGATTTTCCTTGTGGCCAGTTGTGGAGCAGACATATCTGTTTGTGAATCAAACCGCAGAGTAAAGGTTAATGCCACAAAATCCTTCAAGTTTGATGATTTTTGACTGATCAAAACTGCCTTTAGTCCAAGTCTCCAGTGTTTAGGGGAGCATGTATATTTTCCTCTGTCTTCTTGTGTACATCGATTTGTTGGCTGTTTAATCTTCGATTGCGACAATGGTCATTGAGATTAGGGACTGGAGCTGCAGCGTTGGGTCTTTTAGGTGCGTAACGGGCAAAAAAGCGTGTTAATTGCCCTTGACTGTTGAAAGTAAATTAATTATTGATCCCCTTCTCGACTCCTCTTCTGTACTTACGTACTCTTACAAATCCTTTTATCTCCACTTTGAAGTGAGAACATTTCCTCTTTTTTCTATCATTATGCAGGCTGGGGAAAAGCACCACCATTTCAGCCAAACTCGTTTTTATTTTGTTTCTGCTTGTAGTTGTGTAGTGTACTGAACAGAACTGTCAGAAATTATCACAGCCGTTTCTGTAATCTGCTGCGACTACCTGTCTGTTACGTCACCCATCCTCAACTTTAATTTTCCAAATAGCTTTTCGTACATGTTTTTCTCTCTTCCTGCCTTCTCGTTTTCTTTCACACACAGCCTGGAGCCCCTGGCACACACACACACACACACGCACACACACACACACACACACACACACACACACGTTTTCTCGCCTCCACACCAGTGGTTGTAACAAATGAATAAGAGGAGAAGATGAATAAAACCTGGTGCTGGGGTCTAAAGGCTGTGTTGTAAATTAATGACAGTGAATGTAAAGGTGTAGTAGCAGTTCAGACAACATCATCATTATTCTACGTATTGATTTTTCCCTTTGCAGCTAAAAGGAAAAATGTTGCTTTATGTTAGAAATGAGACATAAACAAAAGCCAACATAATATAAGCTGCAGATATTTTTATATAGCTGCAGATGTCAAACAGTTTGGATGAAAACTTTACTGCAAAACCAGAAAAGCACCAAGACTTGCACACATTTTAGTGGCACAAATGTTGAAGGACGACAGCTGCTAACGTAGATATTTGCTCTTTTTGAACAGTTTCCTCAGTTGGCAGGTGCTTTGAATTTTAGACTTGAGTTTAAATATGGTCCTATTTAAAAGATTGAATTTTCTGCCAGTAAAAACAGTAATGAATATTTTTTAGAAACTACTTATTATTTTTGTCTAGTTCTGTGAAAACCTTGACATGAAGATGATGTTTGGCTCTTCTAGTTGATGTCGGGGTTAATTGGGGGTACAAATAGGAGCGGTTGTAAAATAATTAGTTTTCCCTTGCAGTTTCTCTTAGTGTGAAAAGTAGCAACTAAATGTGAAGTTAGATATCTTATCTAAAAGAGTCATTCTATCAATGTTAATTAGGACCAGATTAATATTTCACAATCAGGACAATAATTGGAAAGGTAGCAGTCATCCTTTACCATCAATGCAGGAGTTTCTCACTAGAATACATCCTGCTAATGATCTCACATCCCAGCAAAGCACTAATGAAACATAAATAGTGTTACTCTAGATAATGAAGAAAAGGCTACACAATTCAGACTTCACAGTTTCTGGGAAATGACAACCAAATCCAAGAAGATGCTCTGGATTCCCATGTAGTTAGCCTCTGTAGGAGTTAGCCTCTGTAGGAGTTAGCCTCTGTAGGAGTTAGCCTCTGTAGGAGTTAGCCTCTGTTAGCCTCTTTTAACTGCTTACATGCATATGCTGCAGCTTACATAACCAGAATTAGCATTAGTGGCAGGCTATGTTGTGATAAAGTAGCTGTAGCCACAAGCAGGAGGTGTTGAGCATGAGAGTGATTTTCAGCACTAAAACCCTCCTCCAGGCTCTGATTGGTTGTTTCTGGCAGTTAGTACTGGGAACACTGGGAGATGATGAAGGAAATTGATTTGTTTCACAGATAATCTGTGTAATCCTTGTACTGTCAAGGCATAATAATAACAAGTTGATTGAGTAAATAAAAATAGCTAACAGCATAAAATGCACTTGAATTCACTTGCAATTATTCACTATTAAATAAGTCACCACCAGCACATTAATATTTCCCCTGAGCTTAATTCAGCCCATCCAGCTCCTCCCACTAATTAAAGCATGTAACCTAAAACATTAAAGTTGCTTTAAGGCTATCACTTCAGAGCACATTTCTGACTCGGTTAATTGCAGTTTTCTCGGAGCAGAACGTCCCAGAAGTTGGGCATCAGCATTAGTTAATGAGTCCTCTGGTCACTTATATCAGTTTTTTTCTAGAATTATGTGATGTCAGGAAATGTCACAAAGCATGAAGGTTGGCCTTTGCTAAGGGGAGAATTGAGCAGGCGACAGATAGACGCAGCCGTCTTCATGGCCACACAGTAAGAGGTCTAATCAAGCACAAGAAGTGTGAACACTTGTGTGGGATGTGCGGCGTCTTTAAAATGCCAAGCATAATGACCAAATAGAGCATGCTTCTGTACAGCTTTTCAGTGCCATTATGAGCCCTTTATGTTAGCATTGTAGAATACTAATGAAATGCTAATAGTCAGTAACTGGATATTAATATTCTGATGTTTGATATTATTTGGAAGCATGTTAAATGATTTTTGGTTGACTCGATCTGCTGTTTGTTCTTTTTTTTTTGATGAATTTATGCTTCATTCTTATTCACATAATAACTCTCCATGTTTGAGCAGCATTTTCTATTAGCTGGTTTATTAACTCACTAAAAGCTCGTTTAAATGAAACCACCTTGTGGAAAATTATGTCAAAAATTTGTTATTGGAAATCTTGCAGTTGCTACAAAAAAATAACTTGCCCCAATGAAAGATGACGTATCCATTACTACAGACAGAAAAAAACACAAAATGAAAGAAAAATCCAGAAATGGATCATCATCAGTGTTAGTCATGTTGGATATTGAGTCATGTTTAAAACTGTCTGCTTGGCAGCTGTGTGGTGAATGTGGAGCAGAAACCTCAGTCTGCACTCATTGCTCCCGGTGACTTGAGCTGTTCTTATTCTGCCATCTTTGTCATTGAAGGACCTTGATCCTCCCTGTAGCATTTCTGAAATGATAATTGCTGCAAAGATTTAGAGAGATTTCAGGCTTTACTGTGGCCTCTGTGTTGGGAGGGAGCTGGTCATCTCTGCCAGGCTGGGATCTTCATAGCAATCTCATCTATTGAATTCAGAGACAGGTGAATTATAAAGACTCTAACAGGGGTTTATGCACTGAGGCATTTCAATAATGTGACATTAAATAAAACGAAAGGTTCAGAGTTATTCCATTGAATGACCTGTCTTCTCTCGCTGTGTGTCTGTGTTTAGCAGATCTTAGCAGAAGTTCAGAAGATTTTCTAAAGGTCACTTTAGAAACTCTTTAGTGATGAGTCTTCTATATGTCAAACAACGCAAATAAAAATCCCAGGCTACGTTCACAGAGCAGGTCTTGATGCTCTATTGCAAGTTTTTTCTGGAATCCATTTTTTTCCATGCTACTGGTTTAATGTGAATGCAATCAGACTTCAGTTTATGACTACAATGTGAAGAACGTAGACGTCACACAGCAACGCTCTGCTTACAGAAGTAATGATGGGCGCCGCCGGATGGATCGATTAGGAGCCGACATATTGGCACGAGATCAGATCGAAGGAAGCTGATAGGAAGTACAAACAATTAATATTAACAGCCTTTAGTGGATCATTGGTCACAGCTTCTGTAGAGAAGTCTGTTTGCTGTGGAGTCGGACCAGGAGGGGTGGGATTTTAATGTGATGCATTTCTCTGACAGACTGCTTTCATAATTTCATCATTATAATTGTGAGCCATTGTTTACGTCCAGATATGGGTCGCATTCGCCTGCTGTGTGAACGAAGCACAAATAACACGTTCCCATTATCACACTAATGTGATGCACAGTTCAGTGACAGCATAAGACTACAGGTAATTATGCATTTATAGTTTGCTACAATGCACAAGACAAACAGCATCAAAAACACTGAAAGTAAGGAGCTTCCATTTTGAAACTTTGTCTTACTGACGAGTCACAGCAGCAGATGTCTGAAACATTCACACGTCGGGATTTCATCTGGTACTTAACCTCTAGAACCCGACGGACCCACCGGTGGGTCCAGCTGCCATGTTACTTCGGCTCGCTTAGGGTGTAAGAGGTTAATGATGACCTTTGTCAATAGATAGAGGCACGTGCTGCATCATGTCTGGAACAGGATTTGTTTATTTATACATTATTTATAGATTATTTATACATTGTATTGCTAGCAGCATCTCACTCTATGTCAACCAGAAGACCAGAATTGATCTATCCAGCCTCCCAGCAAAGTGCATTTGAACTTGGAATCCAAATGCATGCAGATTGCTAATTGACTCTGTGTATATATTCTTTGGTGTCTGTTGAGTCAGCCTCATTTGGAGCCACTTCCTGTATAGCTGCCCAGGATAAGTAGCTATTTACTGAATGACTAAAACATGAAACCATAGAAATGACTTATATAAGAGGTGCTCTGTTGAAGAGACAAAACAACATCCAAGTTGATTTTTTTAGACCTCCAGCTAATAATAATATAATTCTGCAACGACACTCTGAACCAAAACATATTTTGTAAATATTTATATAAAAAACAGTCGTTCTCATGGCAGCTTATTTGAATTTCGCCGAAAGGTGAAAACGGATGAATTAGGCGTAAAAATGCAAAAATAAAAAGCCAGGCATGTCAGTCTGGTGTGTGTGTGCGGGTGCGTGTGTGTTGGCGTGTATTTATGTGTGTTCCTTACTGCAATGATTTCCTGCCAGTCTTGAGGGGACTGTTATCTCCTTGACTTGTCTTTACCTCGAGCGAGTGGCGCTCTCTCCACCGACCTAATTCTGCAGCTGTGCCAGGTGAGAGTGGCAACCTCATTTAGTTAAATGTTTTTTTTCCTTTTTTTACCTTCAGAATTTGAGCTTTAAAATGAGTTCAGTGGGAACTTGTCTGGCCCTCTCCTCACTTGCACACCTTTCTTTATATTCAATTGACGTTAGCACTTCCTTTCTTGCTTTGTTTCCTGTCACATCTCAAGATTATTAATGTATAACCGATACCCACCTCCTTATTTTATCTGTGGCAGATAATGCTCAGACAGCACAATCTAATTTTGGAGGATGGCACTGCTGAGTGCCCGCGATAAGCAGCTCACAATGAGCAGGGCATTATTTCCTCTCACTCAGGTTCCAGTCTTCCTCAGGTGGAAATCACTGTAAACACAGCCTGTCCCAGATCTCGGAGATTGCTGAAAATGCTGAACATATTTTGCATCATTACTCGGTACTCTAGACCGTGCATGCCTATTTGCACAGTACAACGTCTTACAAAATTAGAACCTGACAGTTATTTCTGCATTTGGGAAGTATTGGTTTGTCAACAGATACAACTATTTGTTTGTGAGAGAACAAACTGCACCAGAGTGATGGGTTTGAAATTGTGCGCTGCAAACAGAAATCAAACAGGCGACAGAGTCTCAGAGGAAATTATCGATATTGTATCCAAACACTGTTGAGCGGCTTCCTCCACAGATAACAAGTGCCTTAAGAGACATCTTTTCATAATTAACAAAGAAGTTGGGAAACAGCAGGAGGCTCCAGCTCATTGGTTGGCACAGAAACCTGTTTAGCATTCCACACTTGAAGCCCACGGCGCAACTGTTTATCACATGAAATGTATTATTAATTTCCAAGCCTTCAGAAAAATCGACCTCAGTATTTGTCTGACCTAATCATGTTTATTTTATCTTGCCCGTAGCATGTAAATCATTCTAAATCAGCTTTAATTACACTGGAGTGGAGTTTGTCTGCGGCGGAGGCTCAGATTAGATTCAAGGACAGGATTATTTTACTGGTAACAGACTTTTTGTTGCCTCTTGTTCAGGATGTGTGTTGCTACGGTGTCATGTGGGCTCCCTCTGTGTGTGATCTTATCTGATGAGGGAGATAATTGGAATTTATAGGAGGTAATAGATAACATGGTAGTACGTACAGCGGAGCTGACAACAGCGGCGGAGTAATATATATCATATCACGGCTCTTCAATTTCTTAGAGCGGTTTAAAATGGAACGCCAGTGAGGAATCTGACACAGATTGAAGCTGCTGCCTCTGGGATTTTCACTTCTGACTCTAAATGTGAAACCAGATGCAGGTGTGGTCTTAACCTGGGGATTTTAGAGCAGCAGCCCATTATCTTTTAAAAAGTCTTTTGGTCTCAAAGGAAGTGTTAGCTGCTTTTATCTGTTTTTACATCTCTAGTTTTCACTTCTCTAACTTCTTTCTGCACTCTGAGCCACTTCTGAGCACTCAGCCGAAAACATCCCATTACACAGTTCCAGGAAAACATGAATGCTAGAAACTGCTAAGTGTTTGAAAACTGCTAAAGCTTGGGGATAAAATCAATTTGTGTTAGTAAGTTAGTTATAAAGCTGTCCAAATGAACCTAAACTTGAACGTTTTCATATTTTCTCTCAAGTACTCTACTGGAAATGCATGTATTAGACCAACAAATGGTTTTGTGGATTTTTATAAATGACAGTAATGTTTGGTAACTCATGGAAACATGCATCTCCGTTGAAATTATTAAAGGGAACCAAAAAAAAGTATAAAATGAAGGTTTTAGTTTCAGGAGAACACAGAGCCTCAAGATAAAAATAAAAAACTCTTCTACATTCAAATCTCAACACTTTGCAACATTTTCCTCAGTCATACTACATTTACTCATATTGTTCAGTGCTATTACTAAGTTCAGAGTACGGTTGGTATTTTCCCGTAAAGAGTTAACTAGACTCAAATTTTTGCTGTCTTTTAACAGTACAAAGAAACAGTAAATAGTCACAAAAATGTACACAATTATGCAAATGTTAATGGATAAATGTGGATTTATTGATAAGTATCTGCGAAAGTGGTTAAACTTTGAGTGATGATAACTCTCACCTGCAGATGGCAGTAATTCATACTTCTACTACCCGGCTGCCGCAGCTTTACCTCATGACCATGATCGACATGGCGAGTAACAAAAATGTTACCGTCACATAAAAACAAATATAGCAAAATTCCCTGCTAATATTTCTATAGTTACACAACAAAATCTGTGATTTTGATTGCAAAAAAGTCACCAAACAGTCATAATATCCTGGAGGAACTGGGTTTTGTAAAGTGAAACAGTTTGCACGAATCGACCAATTATCGCTGTTTTCTGTTTACAGATTTGCTTTTTTCCAAACAATGAGAATCTGAACACTCATTTCTAATCAAACATGTCACAGGTTTGGAGAAAAAAACTCTGATTATCCATCTGCCTGTGCAGTTCAAGGCCATTAACCAAAACCAACTCCAAAGAAAGGATTAAAAACGTGGCTTTCCAGGAGGCTGATGGGTAATTTGCTCTGAATGATTCTGTGAACTGCAGTGTTGTCCTGTGGAAAGTCGCTGTCCTGAACTGTTGATCGCTGAAGGAGCAACAGAAACTCCTCTCAGTGTGGGAGCGCCATCTGTAGGAAGGACATTGAGGTCAGGGGTCATGTGATCTGGCTGGCAGGTGAGGGCGGAGTCCAGATTCTTCTCATCATAACTCAGCTCAGTTCAAAGTCAGCTAAGGATAAATTAAAGAAATTGAAGTCCAATATAAATCCAGTTATATGTAATCCATTTCAATGCCATTTATCTTTGTTTTGCTAATTCAATCCAATTATGGTTCAATTCAACACAGGATGTCAGAGATTTCTCTTTTATTGCTCTGGAAAAAGATCCTTCTCCCATTTTTCTTTTTTTATTCTTTCTTCTTTATGAATGTGCTGGAAACATCATTTCACATTTTCTTTAGGAAGCCTCGGGTGGACTGTCCCTGTAGATAGGGCCTGAAATGATTCTCTATTCTTTACATTGTAAGAGGTATTATAACCATATTGTTGGATGTAATATTCTTTGTCAGAGTCACATTTTAGGAGGATGGATGCAGAGATGCTTGTCTTATTCAAATGAATATGTGACAAATGAGTTTCTCTCGAAGCCATATGATACATTATTAGCATTTTATTATAACTAATGATGTGGGTGATCGGGATTATGTAGAGAAGATAAATCATTTCCCTTGGTTTCATTTAGGGAGTGACAGTGCTTTATGGCCTTTAGCTAGACATAAAACCCGGCTCAATGATTTCTTCAGTCGATTTTAAAATGATATTTTCTACTCTGTTCTTATTCTAGTTTTTGCAATCATGACAATCACTTTCTTCTGAGAGGAGCTAAAGGGTAACCATTACATAGAGAACCAACGCTATTCCCAGTAGCTGCACTCCAAAGGGAGATTAAAGCACACCGCCAGCATAAGAGCTTAATTACTTCTGCAGATGCGAGCCATCATGATAAAAGTCCCCTCTATAGCCGCTTTATGTTATTAATATTAAAGCCCCACCACTCTGAAGTCACACATATGTCAGGTATATTCCATTATGACCGGCTTCCCCTGCAACTCTACACTACATTAGGAGTGTAATGATAGCAGAGGTCTTTGTCTTTAACAATGCATCTGTCTTACAGAACGGTTGCAGCTAACCTTTTCCATTAAAATATTGTGAAGTACAGTAAGAGTTGCATTATGTTGCAACACTGACCTCCTATCTCAAAGTGAGCGCTCTGTCATTTCAATATGTTGCCTGACAACAAGGAAGAGCTTTCTGATTGTTCTGTCTTTGTCTGAGGAGGAGACGAGCTTTGGAGTTAATCCTGGGAGTTTTTTTCAGATATGATGTCTTCCAAACTACACTGAGAGACAATTGTGGTGTAAAATGTTGGCTGCAGAGCAACAGGGAGGCCAGTGTTTGGTGATTTATGTTTGCATTTAAGCTCTGCTTCCCTTCCTCTGCTTTCTGCAGTCCAGCGGCTCCCAGTAGAGAAAACAAGCCAAAGGAGGAAAGAAAAAAAATACCACTTTGGAAGAAGCATCTTTGTGGCTTGCAAATGCACTCACAACCTTTGATATACTTCCTCAAAAATCTGCGAGGAGGCAGTTTTCCACTAATAATTTGGAGTCGCGTTCCACAGAAAAATTCCAGAAAACTGACTCAAATAGGCAGGGAGTCCACCAGAAAGTTTCAAAATGTATCTTCTATAAATGTGTGAAAGGTGTTTGTGCAGCAACAGCAAAGTGAGAGAAATCATCTCCCCAGCATGAAGGGTTAGTTTAACCCTGAAGAGGCTAACTGTGATGTAACATTTGGTCTGAGCTGAACAGAAAACCTTTTTCCACGTCTGAATGGTTCGTTTTGTAGACTTCTGATCAGATCTACATGAACCTCCTCAGATTCATTTCAAGACTGAAAGCTCCATGACATCCTCATTCACAGTCTTACTATCTACAGCGAGTCTTTAAAGACACTCGGATGACACGAGTTCATTTAGTTTCACGTTGAATTGAACTGAGTGTTTGATGTGTTTTCCATATGTCTCATGGAACACTGGAAGTTTAATACAGTTTATATTCATTAAAAAAACTGCATCACTTTTTTCCACTTTGCAGTTACTTCAGATTGTGTTGGTTCTTCAAATAAAACCACATCAAAATGCATGAAAGTTTGTGTTTGTAATGCGACAAATTGTGTAAGTCAGCATGAATACTTTTAAAAGGCAGTGTAGGTATTATAATATCACCCTTTCAAATAGTTTGTTGCATTTAGCATCTAATGAGCAGTGAAGCTTTGAGATGTCTAGTGAATATTAAAAAGAACTAGTTAAGTGCATAAAGGGAATGGATTCAGTCCCTTTAGCAATTTCCTAATTTTATTGGGAAATTTCTAACTTGTTGGAGAATAAATATTTTGTGCAGTTTAGTGAATTTGCTGCTAAAATGCCAAGTAAAACTTTTAACATGCTGACTTTTATTCAGAAACACACAAGGCCAATAGAAGCAAAACTATTTTTTGTTTGTTCTGTTACGTCAAGCCCTAATTTATGAATCTGTTCAGTGAATTCCAGCCTGCTTTCTCAGTTCACCTCACAGTGCACCAGTTACCCCTGATGCCCTTGTACTGGTGCTGCGTCTGCAGCTGCAAGCCTTGTTTGTCCACTATGCTGCTTTAATGCATGTCTAAAAGCTGAGTGTGTCTTTTAGGTCTTTTGTGCACATCTTACATGTTTAATGCTGGTTGGAGATGTTTGGAAGAAGCAGTTTTTGTTGAACAACGTGTATTATTCAACAACAAAATGGTGTGTTACCTTGTTTGTGTAATGGATAATATAATTCATGACTTTTTTTCATGTCCCTTTCTTCTCCTGACTTTCTTTGACCCTTTCAGGAAGTCTCTAAGATATTTTGTCTGCATTTCCACTAGAGGTGATTTGTGCATTAGTTGAAGAAAAACGAAATATTTACAAATCATTTTAGTTTGGATTTGAGTCGTAATATAATAGCAAAACTTTAAATGTAGAAGCTAAACAAAAGACGTAATTAAATAGTTTTTGGCTGTTTTTCCAACATGTTCCTGTCAACCAGCTGAATATTTAGCATGGTGTGGTACTTCATATGGGTATGCACTTTAATCTATTTAAAGTGCATTTAAACTTTAGTTAGTGAGTTAAAACTTTGTGGAACCACCTCTTGGAGCAATTAAACACATTGTGTATTATCTATAATCTCCAAACTAAATACAAAATACGCATTTCCCTCTTCCCTCCATTGTTAGTGTTTCTGTCGCTGCTCATACTGTCGCATGAAAACAGCGATAACTCTGCAAGACACGTAGAGGAAGTAAAATTAAATTACAAAGAAGATGTAATGCATAGTAACGTAAAGTGATTTTGATAAGTAACTGTAGTCTGACTACTGGATTTGAAATAGCAACACGTTAGATTACTCGTTACTGAAAAAACTGATCCGACGTCAGTAACGCTTTACTGGCATCACTGGATGTGAGCAGGACGTCGATAATCTCCTTTTCCCTCAGAAATAGAAACAGAGGCTGTAATACAAAAGAAAAGAAGAAGGTTTTAACAACAGGGAGGTGAGTGTAAAGACACCTGAGACACAAGTAGAAGCTGAACATTTTGCCTTCAAAGCTTCCATGCAGGCAGAGGAATGACAGAATGCTGCTGTGTGAAAAAAAAAGTTTTTATTGAGAAAAACCTTAAAAAGACAGAGGCTCAGATTATCTGTTTCAGCCTGTTTTTATTTGGTGTCAGTGTGATTTCTTGGGCTATGTCTCAGCACAGAGAGGATAGAATGATGAAGCAGTGATAAAAGGTCATGCTCTCTTCCAGCACTGACAGACAGCCTGCTGTCCAGCCTTTTGGATTGAGTTGAATGGGACTAAGCCGTGGAGAGCGGATCACTCTGTCTTCTGAGCATAAATCTGATCAAATGCAGCCCAAAGCAGTCAAAACAAACATGCCCTGCACCTGAACTCAAATGGGTTTTTATTTATTTATACCCCCATAATACAACTTCAGAACACAGAGACAGACAAACAGATTACCTGTGGTAATGGAGAACGAAAGACCTGAAATAAACAAATCTTTCATTGCACCAGCCTGATTTATCACAGAAATGTTTAGAAAAAATAATAATAATTAAAAGTTCAAAACATTTAATTGTTCTCTATCTTTGTTATTTATCTGGGATTAAACTCAAACTGTGAGACTAAGATTGATTTGGAGGAAATAAAAAAGGAAAATGATGTTGCTTGTCAGGTAAAGTGGAGGATCTGTGATGCTGTGGGATTCTTAGGCTTTTTGAAATACCAGCAAATTTTACAGACAAATCTAGCAGACTGCTTGGAAACGGAATCATCTGGTCTTTAAACAGATTAATGATCCCAAACATTCAGCTAAAGCAGGGATGGCCAACCTGTGGCTCGTAAGCCGCATGCGGCTCCTTGACCGGTTAGTCGCATTCTGCCAGACGTGCAATAATAACGAAAAGTAGTCAAATGAACTGTCAATTATTGACAACAGCAGCAGCACGCCATTACTGTTGGCCGTAACCACGCAAAAACAACACAAACAAAAAACAGTCTTTGTTTCTCTTGCAGCCTTACTCTTTCCAGTCGTTCGCCATCTGCTCTCACACAAACCTCCGCTCACCCCTCACTCTCACTCCCTCGCTCTCTCATCCATCCTGATGCATTCACGGACAATGGGAAATCATACACTCTAATTTTAATCTCTAAACAACGTAACATCCAGTAACATTTAGCACATACTGTAGGGTCGCTATAATATCCACGTTTCGCTTCGCTTGAGTGCAATACGGTATTTTCGTCAAATGCGCATGTGCGCAGTTTTTCAGTAAGAGTAAAATCATTTGAGTAAACCTTTCGTGCTCAAAATGGCAGGAAAAAAAGTCCCATTAAATAACACATGTAATGCACATAATAAAAGGAAAAATGTATTGTAAATTGTTCTATTATTGTCTTTTTATTTGGTTAAACAGAGTTTGTTTGCATGAGAAATTGCACAGTGTTGATTGTTGAAAATGTCTGGCCCGTGGTCTTTGTAGTGTTAAAATAGTGTGTGAAATTTACAATAAATCTGGCTGAGCAAAAGTATGAGTATGAGGAAGGGATGGGTTGATGTTCATGTGTGCCCATGCACATGTGGCTCTTTGCGGTAACTTGGTAAAAAATGTGGCTCTTGGTCTTTGTCTGGTTGGCCACCCCTGAGCTAAATGAACACAGAAATGGTTCAACAAACACTAAGTCAGCCTTCATGCATGTTTGGATTTAGACCTGGTACCTAAATACAATCATAAAGCTGTGAGGAGAACCTCAGAGAACAACTAGAGAGAATGCACAAGAAGCTCAAAGATCTCTCTCTGGTTCTCAGCCTTTAGAAATAGAGATAAGTTCTGCGCTGTGGGACAATGGGACTTGTACAAAGTATGAAGAGCAAAGGGACCAATAATTGTGCTTCTGGTTTACATGTTCCCCTGTGAGATTAGGCTGCTGCAGCAAAAGATAAATATATTTTGTAGTTTTTGTACTCAACAAATTTGTTCATGTCTGGATGTTCTTTGATTTTATAACGACTAAAGGTAAACCAAGAGTCCTGCATAATGACAGTCATCTAATGGCAATAAGATGAGTTATTTCTGGAACGAGTTTGCAGCTTGGTCCATTTCTGGTTTCACCTCCATAGAATCGGTTTAAAGATAAAATTCACCTTTCCTCTGAATGAGCCCCGGCAGTGAGGATGTGATTGCATCAGGGATCCCAGGAGTTTCCCTGATCTGAAGTCTAAAACTGCAGCTCTGGGGGTTAAAGAGTATTTCAGCTCCATCACTGTGACAGGGAGGAACATAATCCTTATAATGGAGATTTTAATTGAGTGCTGTCACTTTAAAATCCATTAAATGATCAGGTCTCTGCGGTTTCTTTTGTCTAATTTCTATCTGTCAAAATCGAACATAATTTTTATTAAAGTGTGCAGTGAAATGACTTACTGTGTTTGGACTTATCAACATCAAAGTTTTCATTAACAAGCTAACTCTACTGAAATCCTCCTGTGCTCCGTACTGTACTGAGGCCAGAGGGTTTAAACTCTCTTGTTGGGTTTTGTACAGTAGATGGATCTGTTTCCCCGCCTGTCTTCAGGTTGGGATTTGTCTTCTCTCCTCTTGTGGTTGCTTGTATTTTGATCCATTTGAAAAAGCTTTTTTTTCTCCCCTTGTGGAATCTGTTTTCCTCTCAGCCGTCAATCAGAGGCTTTGATGTGCTGCTTCTCAAACTCCCACCATTCAACTACTGGTTGTATTTGGTGGAAGGTTTTCAAAATACTTTTATCTTTTCAGCAATAGCCGTCTCTCCGCTCCAGCAAATATGTATAAAATCCACATTTAGAGCATAAAGGATGCTAGCTGAGCGTGTTCTTCTGTACTGTACAGTAAAGTGAGTCCAAAGCTTCAGAGAGAGAGTGAAATAAAGGTCACACATACATTTACCTGAACTGTGTTTTTATACTAGCTGGCTGTTTTCCTGTTTCCTTGTCATTCAGCACCTTTTGAACAAATTCTTCCTTTAACTTAGGCAGATAAACATCAACACAAAATATTCACACTGCTGGGACTGTGTCCTCTTTTGTCACATTTCAAACAGACCTCAACACATTTCATTTAGATTTTATGGCAGAGCAAGAGAAGGCTGCACAAAAGTGTAAGGAAAGGACAGCTGGGTTTGGATTTTCCAAACTCTGAAAAGTGTGAGGTGCATGAAAATCCTTCCAACAAGTGCAACCAACTGATTTTAAGTGTAGCTTCGCTGTTAAACTGGGTGCAGCTGTGTGTGAATGCAGCTGCTCTGTTCTTCAGAGGGAAGAACAGAGCAGCAGAACGATGACATCATCATGTGGGGAAACTTTTCTTTCAGTATGGGTGGAGTTAAATCAGGACAATCCTGGAAGGAAAATCTCTAAGAGGTTCACCGTCCAGCAGGACAACCAGCCTGAACATCCAGTAGAGGATATTATTGGATGGCTTAGATCTAAACAAGTTCATGTGTTTGAATGGCCTAGTCAAAGTCAAGAACTTAAAGACCCTTTAAGTTCAGTTATTTGTTAAAAAACTGAATCCTTTTTCCTGTACTTCAGTTATGTTGGCCTCTTGTCTCATTGAGGTTTGTTGCAAAGAGAACAAGTTCAAAATACATGTTTGAAATATTCTGTAGGATTACAGTTTTTCTATGGAGCCAGTAACCTCAGGATAAAATCTTATTGGTACAAAGGATCCTGAAATAAAAGTAAAGTTCAGCTCATCTGTGTTAGAGTCAGTCTGCCCTATATAACATTTGGTAGTGATCTAACTCAGCTGTAAGTAGAAAAGTAGGTCAGATTGGTCTCAAATGTGCCTGCTAGCTTTCAAAATATGTATTTTCTGATTTCTAACTTAATGCAGATTGCAAACATATTCAAAACCTGACATGCATAGCTTCTAAAGTCACAGATTTGTCAGTATAGCTGACACATTTGGAACTGCACTCTGCACATTTGCTCCATCAAATCAGCAGCAAAATGTTTTGTCTTGTCTTCCTGTCTGAAGTCAGTTTCTCTTCTTGAGTTTCCGTAGAATTTAGTTTCAGGAAAGCTCTCGCCTACGTTCAGCAGCCCTCTGCCTCGCTCTGCATCTGTCTACCAACCACAACAGAAAAAGGATGAAATGGTTTTACAGCCTAAAAGACGCTGAAGGAAAGCATAATTTTCTGCACAAGTGACATGAATTAAGGGTTTTCTTCCTTCAGGAAGACATATAAATACATAGAAAACAGTCTTGTTTCTGCCCCTCAGCATCATATTGAATGAAGAAGTGGTTTGACTCAGTTTTGAATATTTACCATCTCTGCAGAATTTCAGTGAAGCTTCATCTGCATAAACCGTAACACAAAGCAGCACAGTGAATAAAGCGCTTGGTCAGATGTTAGTTAAGTTTTCTGTGGCAAAACCTTTTAATGAGTAACTGCTGAGTTTTTTCACTTTATTACTCCACCGAAAATTACTCAAAAATACTTTATTTGCCACAAAGGGAAATAAATATCAGAACTCATATTATTAAAATGCCTTCAAGGGTCATTGTGGATTTTCCAGCTTTATTTTGAAAGCTCTGAATTGGGATGATATATAAAACTGATCGTATTAAAATATTTTTTATCTTTTCCTTGCTCTGACTTTAATTCTTTGGGTTATTTGGCAAAACTTTCTTCACCCTGCTGGCAAAGACCTTTGTAGCAGTGACTGATCTGTAAAATGAAAAGAAGCAATGCAGACATATGAAAAGGTAAATGTTGCAGTATCTTTTGGTAAAACAGTGCGGCTCCTCTGCTCTCAGTATGGATGCAGGATGTGGATGAGCAAACTAGAGAAAAAAGGCGAAGCTTGGCTTTGATGTCTGAAGTTTTTCATTGGAGCAGGAATGGGTCAGCACTGTGGAGTCGTCACTGTACCGCAATCTCAAGCTTGATGCTGACTGAGTGAATATCACACACTGTGTCTGATGTGATGAGGCGAAAGTAAAAGAATTTAAACAGAAACAGGACTTCTGATATACTGCTTCATGTATTATTGATCGATACAATGAGTAATGTGAAAACCAAACTAAAGTTTAACTTCAGAGTTGTAGTGATGATCAGAATCAATTCTCTCCTTTACATGAAGCAAGCTGGTGCCTCCCATAAACCCTCATCAATGTTAAGGTGAGTGTTTTATTAAATGCTAATTGTGGCGTATCATTTTATGATTCCCTCTTCTTGCAGCAGTATGTGCAGTGAGCGCCCCATTTCTTTAGATCCGAAGCAAGCTGAATCAAGACGTTTCAGTATTTTTGAGTTTGGCTTTATTATATTTTCCAGTTTCACAAGCTTCTCACATAACTGTTACAGTTTCTAAATTGTTTCAAGGAAAACTTCATTTTTAAGGCCCATTAGAGACTGAAATGACTTGTTGAGATGGATATTGTTTCGTTGCGATGTTGCCAGGGCCACCAGATGTACCATAATAGGGAAAAGTGTTGTGATGGACTGCAGCAGCAGCAGCTACTGATGTTCACCTTGAGATGAGGGTCACAGTCCTGCCTCATAATCCATAAAGGAGCCATAATAGCCTCTCCTCCAGACAGACACAACCCCTTTTACACCAAAGTAGAACAACACTGTCAGACAGAAGCTTTCCTACTTTAATAACATAAATGAACATGTGCCGGCATGCAGAACAACAACAACAAGCATGTGGCTTTAAGCAGAAACGTTTCAGTTTATTGGAATAAAAAACATTTATAGTTGGAGCAATTTATGCATCTTAATAAAACAATAAAAAAACTGTTATGTGCCCAAGTTATTTCCATCAATGGATGAACCCAAGCAAAAGCAATTAAGAAATCCAATCAATAAAAAGCAGAAACACTCAGTTGAAACCAGAAATCTACATATTCCAAATGAAAACACTTTTTTTTATCTCACTGAACTTAAATCAGACCAAACCTTTAAGTTAGTTAGAGTAACAGAAAACTTAGAGGATTTTTCAGAGATTATTTTGTGACTTTATTTGAATTCAGAAGCGTACATAGATTCTATTGGTCCATTTGGTCCATTTGGTCCATTTGGTCCATGTCAGATGATTATCTTTTAAACTGTAGGACTTGGGTCAAACATTTTGGGTCTGTAAATGTTCTGTGATTCATTCATTCTTGTTTTTGTTTCTTCCTGTTTTTCTTCTAATTGCTGTTATGATCTGGACAAAATGGTTTGGAGCCATAAAAGAAATAAAGAAACAAATGAAAGAAATGGTAGAAATGATTTAACTAACAGAGAGAGCTTTCATGTTTTCTGTTTCTGAATGTTTGGAATCCTGTGTGTTGCAAAATTTTTAATTCAAATTGAACGTTTTTAATAAACAACAAAGAGAACAGAGAAATGTCTCATGGGCTTTGATTTCTCCATCCTCACAACATTCAAAGCAAGACACAATGTAGCTGTTATTGTGAATGTTGAACTTCTCAGCCTAATGTTTGGTGGATTCATCACATCAGATCAGGATCGTCATGATCATGTAAATGTTTTCATCCCCGTCAGGGTTTTAAGATGAAGTGAAGCTTTAGGTGAAGCTTTAGGGCTGCATGGAAATAATCCAGCTTTAATGTGTGTTTACTTCCAGTATCTCAGTAAACCCACTGAAATGGACTTGGCGACACATCAGAGTTACTTTAGTGCGTCTGAAGTTCCTTTTGCTGAGTCATCAAACTAGTTTTCCCCCTTAATTTAGACCAAAAATACAAAATACATGTTTTTAGAGTCATGACAGTGGCTGAGTTGTTTTCAGGAACAGGAATAGATGCTGATTTCTCATTTTCTTCAGATCCAGGCTGTGCTGAAATGTTCTTCAGGTTCTGCTGTCTGCCAGCTGGCTCTCCTGCTGAGCTCCTGCTTTTGGCAGAGCAGCCATTGTTGACCCAAAATGCTTGAAGTTGACAGCAGCACTATCAGCTTCATGTGCAGCGTGTTATTAATTTGTCTGTACTGAAACTCAGATTACTGTAAGTGTTACAGCAGAGAGCATGAAGCTGCTTGTAGATGGTGAACTTTGACCTTGCTCATTCAGCAGCTCTTAGCTTTTTCTCTTCAGAGTCATCACTTTTACTCCTTCTGCATGTTGAGTTCACTGCACACATCGATGCAGAGCCCCTCATTTTTTTCCATTAAAAGAATTGATTGCTTACAGGTTAAAGACACATCCGATGCCAGATGAGGACAAGCGTTTTGTTACATCTACAAATGGCAAAATCAATAAACCGGACCTGGTTTCCAGCTTCACTGCCAGATTTGCTCCATTTTAATGATTTCTAAAGAGAGGAGAGCAAGAGGTTTTTCAGTATTCAGAGAACAGAAATAAATATAGAAGTTTGTTAAAGATGGAAAGAATTTGGAGATCTTGTTAAATATTTAGTTCATACATAAATATATTTATAATCTTTATATTTGTGGATTAGAAAGATTTGATTTCACTCAAACAACATAAATTAATGCTGTTCCACTCATTAAAGAAAACATGATTTACATTTGGGCTGAATAACTTCCTGTTTTCTGCCATCAGTCTGCAGGAGGTTTGTTTCATTTCTACTAAATACGCGACATGTCAGTGAGATCAGGATCGAGTCTTTGACTAGGACCTGAACTCACAGTCTGTTTCTGAGCCAGACCTCAGTGGATTTACTGGCAGCTTTGGGAACCGGTTCTGCTTCAGCCTAAATTTCTATAAGATTATTTCATATTTCTTTAAACGCTCTCTGGTACAGGGTAGAGCGAAGGTGAACTCTTTAACGGTGAACTGGTCAGGTACAAACCATCGTTCATTTAAAAAAAACATTGTTCCAGTTTTATCTTTCTGTCAGGCTTCAGTCTAACCTTCATGTTTCTCTTGTAGGGCAGAGATTTCCTCCCTGCACAGCTTCCATTAAAGTTAAACTTGTCTTTGGCTTCTTCTTCAGGCGAGCACTTTCATGTCAGCTGTAGCAAAAGCCTGAAGTAGATTCTAAAATTTGGGAGCTTTTAAAGACTTTAAAAGTCCCCAGTTTTACCTTCTGCCTTCAGAATGCCTGCCTGGGCTTTCTGGCAGTAACTTTGAATCTGCTCCACTTGAAGGCCAATTCCAAGCAGTTTCTCATACTGATAATGCATGTGGCGACAGTGGGAAGGAAGAACTCACCTTTAGCAGGAAGAATGGTCCAACTGAACCAGAACCTGGCTCAGTGTGAGCGGCCATCTGGAACGACTGAAGGCAGGTTTCAAATCATAATTATAATGTTTGCAAATTTACGCCTCACCAGAAATGAAATGTTATAAAATATTTTACAGAAAAATCTGAAAGTTTTTTCTTCTGTTTTGTTCAGATTTCTCACTAGAGTGGAAATTGGTTTTGAATATCTGTCTCTCTAAATGTGTTGATGCATTTAGAGAAACCGGACCTGGTTTCATTTAGAAACCGGATGCTGTTAACATGGCGTCCTTATCTCCTCCCATGACTGCAAATAATTTCCGTATTTTTGGGTGAAGTGCAGAAAAAAAACAACCATTCAGAAACATTTGTTATGACAGCAAACACTGCGGCAGCCCTGGAGGAAAACTCGCTGCTTGTCACACTGGCTGTGTTGTTTTATGTGTTTCAATCAAGAACCGGCTGCTTCATGACATGATAACAGGTCAGTCAATTTACTGGAGTGGACAAAATCAAAGGAAATGCGCCTCTGGAGAGACGTTAGCTGGACCTGGGAGAATACAGAGTGTATGAGGAGTGCATGCCGTCTGTTCTAGTGTATTTAGGTTGGGTGAGTGGGTGTGAATGGAAACGTGTGATTTTGACTGTGTTTGCCTGTTTATTTGTCAGGTTGGGTTTTGGGAGCCCCCCCTCATGGGTCATCTTGGGCCTACTCCCCCTGCCTGCTGTCAAACGGTGGCTGCTGCCTCTTCTCTCACTTTAAGCCTTTTCCCTGTATATGTGTTGTTTGCACATATTTATCAAGTGGAGCATCCTGGTGAAAGCTGTAATGCTCCATTTGTGGAAGTAAATTTGGGACATCCCAAAAAACAAAAACCCAAAATCTAAAGAAAGATGAACGGATCAGTGGGTTAGAGGTGTGTTGGTAATCCCAGATGGGATTATTTTTTAAATATGTGTGCAATCATTCTGTTTTAAAATGACATTCTTTACATTGTTTCTGGATGTATGCAGAGTAATTTCTCAGTCATCATTTTAGTTCTTAGTTCTTTTAAGTTAGTTCTTAACTTAAAAAATATTTTGGGCTTTAGTTGAAGTAATGCTAAGATTATTTGAGAGTCTGGAGAAGGAGAACCAGATCCTGGTCATTTCTCAGAGATCAGAAACAATTATTTCTTCTTCTGATGTAAAAACTGCTGAATTTTGTGGATTGAAAATGTAGCTTTACTTTAAATATTTGTTGTATTTTGTCATATTCTGTTAACCACACAAGAAAATGTGTGTTGTTTGGACATTGAACTGAAAATTTGCTTTAACAATAAAATAATAAGGTATTGTCTATATTAAGACGTTAAAGTCAACACAAAGCTTCTGACTTTGTCCCCTCCTCGTCCTTCAAGCCTTTCCCATTCTCCCTTAGCAGATCTCAGATTGGTGGATGGGTGACAATTTGATCTAAATTTGTACTTTTTTGCCAATTATTTCCTGACAGACGGTGCCGTGTTCCAGAAATGACGAATGTCGTAATGAAATGACAAATATTTCACTCTGCTAGAAAACTTTTTGAGCTTATAAACTTTTTTCAGCAGCATTGAAAATGGTCACTGGCCAAAAGTGTTACATTAATAAACTTTCTATTTTATGAATGTTGAAGCAGTTAAAAATTGGTTCATTGATAGACTCTGCCCATAGAAACGTACAGAAGCATAAAAAGAGCAAAGTTAGACTGAAGTGAGGAACCTGTTCCTCCACCAGCAGCTGTCAAGCAGCAGGTCTTAGTGCTAAATGAACTCCATGGCCCTAATGTTCACACTACACCCACTTCCTCCACCTACTTCTCTCTATGTCTCCCACCCTCCTCTGTTCCCCTTCTCCTCTCAGAAAATGGGCACTGAGAATCCATTCTGGTCCACAAATCAAATCTTATTATATTGTCATTTTCCATCTCCACTCTGTCTGTTCCTTCATATCCGTCGCTCCTGCTCTTTCACTCTCCCCTCCTCCCTCCGCTGTTCAGAGCTTCTTCCATCTCTCTGCCTGCTTTAAGAAAAACATATCTGATGTGCTGAAAGATATATAAGGCGGTGGTGGGGAATTTTCTCCATTGATAATAAGTAATCCTATCAGGTGAGCTGGAGCCATTAGAGGCAGAAGTCATGTGTCAGGGTAGCTTCAGGGTTCGATTTGAACGTTTCTCGGCTCTAAGGCGTTTTTGTAGCTGCAGTCATTCACATGAGGCAGCCAGTTTCATAATAGCGTCATATTCATGAACAGTCCTTCCCTTTTGGTAGAAAGACATTTCAATGTCATCAAAGGGAAGTTTCACTCGTCTCTGTGGCTCTCATTGTCGTCCTTCTCTTTGTAATGTGTGTTCCCCACCAAACATAATGGCTTCCATTTTTTTAAGAGAGCTCAGGAAAGTAAAGAGGAGTACAAACATACAGACTCAAGCCTGAGTGCAGACACGCATGCACACACACACAACCCCGCACACACACACACACACACACACACACACTGCACTATGTCTCTGCTCTTCTGTGAGTGATTATCCTCCGTGGTACTCTGAGAGGTCACTCCAGATGCCTCGGGCTGCATGCTGTGCTCTGTCGTTTAATAGAGGAGCTCCAATGAAAATATGGTTTTTAACAGAGGAATCGGCCTCCACATCAAGATTACCTGCCGTTGACCTTGAGGACATTGGGGTTTTAACACCCTTGACCAATCCAATGAAATAACTGTTGGTCTCAACAGTCCACTCTCTCACCACAGGTCTCTTTACGAGTGGAATATCAAGAAAGCCTGTGAACAATTCCCCCAGGCCAGAGATGTGCACGTATATATAAGGCAGTCCTAACAGATGAAAACAAGTGAGTAAAGCAGGTCCCAAAGGGAGCCATGAACTCAGTCGGTTCTATTAGATCCAACCCCATCAGCAACTAATGGCAGAAAACCTGTGAAGTGCCACAATGTAAAAGTTATGAGGTGAGCATTAAACTGGATCCTTCATGAACCAGATGGATGTTGAACATGAGAAACTGATTGGGTAACAGAACCACACCAAGAATCATATTTACTTATGCTGCTTTAAAAAAACAGACATGGCCTGTTCTTGGTCATTGTTTGGCATTAAATCAGACTAAACATTTTGTGTTTCAGGTCAGTTAGGGTTACAAAAAGTATTTCTAATTATTAAATACCAGAATAATGAGAGAGAGAAGTTTACAAACACTTAGAGCTCCCTCATACTCGGGCGTATTGTGCTTACTCTGTGTACTCTGACCACAAGTGTACACGGATAGTTGATGATTAATTTTGGTAATGGTTACTGATGTAAAACATTGAACCGACCAATAAAAAACCTTCACTGCTTGCAACATGCTCCTTGTCCACTAGTCATGTTTGTCGTCACACATTATGTGTTTGGGTTTAGCCAAACCACTCAGTGGAAATGAGAAGATGGTTTTTCAGTCTGTAGTTCAAACATCTATGATCCCAGTGAATAAAGTTTCAACCACCTCCAACTGGTAATTGGTTGGTTATTTTCTCCTCAGTTATCATGAAGCACTTTGTGGAAGTATTTTTATGTTTTCTATCTCCTGACCTCAAACTGCTGACAGAGCCACAGGTAGCAGCATTGTCCTTACATCAAAATGTTTTTCTGGAATAAAGCTACACATGATGCCCATCGGTCTGGTGAGGTTGGTAACCTCGGCGCTATTAGTACCGACCAGCTGAGCTAACCGGCACAACATGATGATGAGTTTTCATCGATTGAAGAAAAACTTACATGATCTTACCACAATGAGGATTTGACAAAAGTGCTCATATTCTAATGTTTTTCAGAATCAATATGTATAATGAATTTAAAGCCTTCTGCTATTTTGTAGAGTTGATTTTCTGAAAGACTTTATGTTTCAAGTACAGGGAGTGAACTCAAAATACTACAAAAGCTTCAGGGGATCAAGGAAGGTCCAATGTTTTGTCTGATGATGTGGTTGTAACTTTAATTCCAGATTCTCTTACCAAATCACGATGTACCCTTGGATAAGATGTAGAGCCTCAAGTTGGGCAAATGAATCTGGGGTAACATTGAGTTGTGGAGTCTCAACAGTTGGACAATAAGTGTGGTTCATTTACAGGAGTGCCCCAAGGCTGTGTCCTCAGCCCAGTCTTCTATTATATCACTTCACACACCGCTGTCCTACTTCTCATAACTTCTTACACTCACTTCAAATTTTCAGCCAACACACTGAGTGGAAAAGAAGAAAAAACACAATGATGAAACTCCTTTCAGAGAGAGGTTAAGCTTCTTTTTCAAAGAACAGTGTTGAATAAAACCTAAAGATAGGTGAGTTATTGTTAGTTTCTGGATTCCTTTAATTTTACAGACACAAAGCATACTGACTTAAGTTCTCTAAGCCTCTGTGACCTTCACTCTAAACTTTAATTGACAGCTAGTAAAGTTTTTTTTAACATTTTCTTATCTTTCATAGTAAAAATGAGTCACTCTCATATCCTCTCCATAATAAGGTCACATTATATAGTCAGCAGCACAGAGTGCTTCTCTGCCAGCAGATTTAACATCTTTACTCACTGTGATGCTGAACAAAAACATCAAACTCCAGCTATGCATTATGAAGTTTTCTTTTTCTCTTATTGTTCATTGATGCTCTAATTACTGCATTGCCATTAAACCATAAAATCCTCAGCTTTAAAGGCAGGTAAACATATTAAAAGCTGTTGTTGCTGTAATTCTTTTAAGTTCTGCAGCTGGCAGTCAGACCTGACTCTAGTTTTGGAGATGCTTCTGATTTCAGGTTTACAGTAAATATTTAATTATGTTTTGTACAAAGAACATTTTGCTACAAAAAGGAAAAGGGAAATTCATCTAACAAAAACCAAAACACTTTAAAATGAGATAAATTAAATGTTTCAAACAGTTGCTTTTATATTTGATGTGATAAAAAATAGACAAAAAAAAGAACAGAACAAATAATATGAGAAGATATAGAGCTGAGGAAAACAATTAAAGTTTAATGTGGAAACATTGGGGATAAATACATTAAAAGATTTTATATGTAAACTTAAATTCTAAAAATCTAAATACTAAACAAGCAGAAATACAAGTAACTAAGTTTAGATTTTTTTAAGCTGCAATAAAAATAATATATATATAACATAAGATGTATATATAGTACTTACTACTAGCTAAAATGGTTAATAGCCAATAAATATATAGCCTAAATTGATAATAAATACAGACAGAATACAGAAAAATATGTCCATCCTTTCAACTGATCAGACTGATGCTAAATCCTTCATCCCTAATAAATACTTTCTTCCATTCATGCTCAGCTTTAAGGAGGTGGGGTAAAACTGTGCACCAACATCCCTCAGGAAAGAAGCAAACAGTGGAAAGCTCTCGTTCAGGCAGGACGTATGTGAGGAATCTACTTTCTAAAAAGCCAATTTGAATTCTGTGAAATGACATTGGGCTTAGAAAGACTTTTTTCTCTTGCTTTGGGATATTTGAAATCCTTTTTGGCATTAAAGACTTTTTGCAGTTCACTCAGTGTCAATAACTGGCAGAAACTTTTGGGGCTATGAGACCGAAGCAGCAGCCAGCTAAGACAGCTGCAACGGAGCAAACACTAATATCATTTCAGTATGCAAATGTCCGCATCAGTGAAATTCCTTAATGCTTCTGCAATAGCCACGAGTCAAAGGCCAGTCTGGTTCTCTCTCTGCACAGGAAAAAGTCGTGTTTACTGTATTTAAAAAGAAAATACTCCAGTATTTATGACTTATGTGCAAGAATGAGGTGCAGCCTCCCTGTTTTGGTTTTTATCTTCATTAAATGAGAGCAACAGCGATATATTTGGACACATATTAGAGAAATGTAATACAGAAAATATTTATTTTCTTGAGTTAAAATAACTCAGGTTGATAATAATAATTACCAGCAGTTAATGCTGAATGTTGTGATAACAGACCTCTTATAGAGGAAGGTGAACTGATGTTGGATTGTTGTGGAGGAAGTGTGATGCTGAGGGATGTTTGCTTCTTCACAGCCTGGATGAGTTCCTGTTATTGACGAAACCATAAATTCAGCTCATTACAAGAAGCCGCATAAAATGAGTGCAAATTTATGCAAATTTATGGTTTCTGTATATTGTTTTTCTTTGGGAGGGGGGGTCACTATATTTGCAGTTATATTGATATGGACAATGTCTCTATGTCTGTAGAATCTTGGTTTCATATTTAAGCTTGATGGAAATCCACTGTGGTCAATGTGCTTTAAGATCATATTAGCATCTTCCTGCATGTAATTACTAATAAAAACAGTTTAATGACTAAGCATCAGGAGTTATTTTAGTTCCCTGAAACAAAACATTAGAGTTATTTTTTTAAATGACTGGTAATCTGTTGGTGATAGTGGGGGTGACTGATAGGACTGGGTCAGTTATAGATCAGTCAGTCTGCCTGGCTATCAGGTTTGTAGTCAGTAATCGGTTTTACAGATCCTGACAGGAAATGTAAAAAAAAAAAACATGAAGAAAAGGTCATTTTCAAGTGACAGATTCAACCTGTCAAAAGAAGTCATTTGACAGTTTAAGGTTTTTCTTTTTTACAGTACATATTAGTGCAGGCGGTCGTTCTGATTTAGTTTGACTTTCATCTCTGCCACGTTTTACAAATGCCACTCTATAACCTTTAAGACGAGGATGTGCTAAGTTGCTGATTTATTGTGACAGAGAAGGAGAAGAAGCATTCTCACAAATTTCAACAATGACACAGTGGATTGTTCACTTGGAAGTGGAGCCCTGGGAGGTAAAAACATGCAGAAATAATATTTAAAAGGTAGGAATAAGAGTGAAAGTCTAAAAATCTTGGTTATCACAGATTTAGGGTGATTTAAACACTTGTTGGCATTTCATTAATAAGTAGAGTTATTGTTTAAAACTGAAAACCTACACTTAAAATCGACTTCCCTCTCTTTTGTAAAATGAGGCTTTTACCTGAAAAATGACCTTAAAATATGAATTCTATCTGTTTCAACAAATTAACTCACTTTTATGAGTGGACAAAATTATGCAGGAGCTCATAATCTGTATAACTAAATTATTCAGTAAAATAAAAGGATGTTTCTAATTTTAGCGTACACCCTGCAGTTAGAACAATGTAACAATGATGGGAGATTTAATTGATTCAGGTTTCTTTGTGACTCTATTTATTGGATGTTCTTCATTGGCGGTGACGGGTCCAAATTCTCTGAATGCAACATGTCATGGAAGATTTAACAAAATAATGACCACCTTGATCATGGATGCTTGGTGCAATTCTGAATTTATAAAGCTTCTCTGTTCAATTCAGTTTTTTCATATGGCACAAATTAATGTGTCATTTTAAGGCACTTTACAAAACAAAAATCAATCCACTAAACAGATTTTAGGTCATTTATTTCCAATGTAATTCTTTCTAGTTATCAAACGATGTAGTCAAGTTCAGTTTATTATTCTAACTGGTTTTAAAGTTTCTATCTTTCTCATAATATGCTGTCAGAACGTAGTAATGGTTGTAACAACTATGCAAAAAAAACATGTTTTAGAAAATGTCCTGCAACTTTAAAGAGCTTTAAAGACATGCATTGACAGGCATCGTGGTCAGAGTCATAAACATTTCAGGGTTTTTCTCCTGCTGGATAAAAGAGCTTTTCAGCTCAACCTGATGTCATGATGAAAGCCTTGTGCAAAAAGCTTGATCAGAGTATAAATGTGCAAAACTTGAGATTTCTGAGAGGATCATGTTGGTCCAGTTTGCTACAGCTGGACGGATTAAATTCTCCTCATTTTGATGCTGGTGCATCTTCTCAATACCTAAAACATGTTTTCTGTGGATTGTTCACAGAAAAATGCATAAAAAACATTATAAAAGCACAGAGGACGTTAGAATAAGTGGTTTTTTTGGGGTTCAGTCAGTCCTTGACCTGGTCTGTACCGGGTGGCTGTGTCCTTAGGTGATACGTCACCCTTCACACCTCATCATCTGACAATACTGTAAACGTTCCCAGACTGCTCACAGATTGAATATCCCCCAGCCGTCATTGACGCACACTCTCTGGGTGTGTATGTGCAAGCTGGTGTATGCACACCTCTGCCTTTTGCCTTTCTATCACCGCGTTGCCTTGACAACTGTGCCTCTGTGTTCTTTGTCCTTTGTCACTTTACTGAGCAGAAACAGGATGAAATCATTTGTTTGATCAGGGTTGTTCTGTGGGCCCAGAAAGAAGCAAACACATTTTAAAACATGAGATGAAATTTTAGATTTCAGTTATGAATGTCTTCCTAAAAAATAATAATAATAAAAAATCCCACTTTTTTTTTTTAACTTTTGTAAACATTCATGAGTCTGTCAACTGCAGGATTCCCTGGAGTCTGTTTTATTCCAGTCCTGTCTATTTCCTGAGGAAAACTTTTGTGCCTCTAATCCTAAAAGAAAAAAAAAAAACACAAATATGATGGCGCCTCGAGCAATTAGCAGAAGAGAAAACAGCCAAAAGTGTCCAGTGGCAAATTGGAGGCTGACATATGTCAGCTGAAAAGAGCCGCCCTTGAGACAGTTTGACATTTGAATGCAGCAGATAGAAGCTGCTCTCTGAGGGCGGCCTTGTGGGCTGTGCAGATAAATAACGATACAGTTCAATCTGTCTCTGAACATGTTTATGGATAAAGTTAGGACTATTTGTTGCATTCATGCTAGAATATCTGTTATTCCACAGGGATTGTTACAGATTTATTTTATTTCCTCGCATGTTTTTTTTTCTTCTCTTGAAGTTGAAGTGATATGACATAATTTTCTGAATATAATTTATTTGTTTTAGTTTGGGGGAAATGAAAAGGGCCCTTCTTCAGAAAATGTCAAGTTTTGGCACTTTAAAAAAAACAGAGCATTCAACTGCAATAGAAGAACACGAAGCAGATCCAGGGATGATCTGTTCCTGTCATGGTATTAAAACTATTATTTTTAGGAATGCTTTTGGAAACATAAAACATCCCTGATATCAACTCGATTTGACGGTTATTGTTGTGGGAGCTCACGGCTTCTGTCAGAGGGGTATGAATACTTTTCTAAGCTTTAGTTCAGGGGACAAGAGTGTGTGGACAATAAGCTGTGACCCATTTTCCTTTTTTTTTTTTTTAGAAACTCAGCAAGCAGGGCCAAAATGCTGCCAGGAATGTCATTCATGTGATAAAACACACTCCAACAATGCCAGCCTGCACTTAAAGCACACCAGACAGTATGAGAAACATGTTCAGAACGGCGTCCAGACAGTCTTAATTGATAAAGTAAGTAAACTAAGTATGGCGTGACTTTCCAAACAGAAAAGGAATTATACAGAACACAAAACACGTTCACGTATAGATTATTTTCTATAAAATGTAATACAGACAGGACATTTGAGCTCAGAAATAAGTTTTATTCCCATCTTAAATGTCTTCAAGTTTACATAAAATCACATTTACTGTATATGATTTTAATGTTGGTAATTTACTATTAGAAGGATGTGGAACAGCCAGAATATTCTGGTTTGGGTTTGAAGGGCTAAGAGTGTATAGTTGGTTAAAACTTGACACAATGTGGATCCAGAACATTCAGAGCCCAACAAGAACACTCTGAAAGTGTGTAAGGGTAGAGATGACGTGAGTGTGTTTACTGGATTCAGTTAGGTGTGTCTTATCTGCTGCAAAACTAAGATAAGATAAGATCATTTTATTAGTCTCCCATAGAAGAAATTTATCTTGGAAGCAGGGGCAAAACTGCAACACAACAAAATAAATAAATGCATAAAAACAAGAATTACATAAGGGCAGAAATATCAGATTGGCAGTAACATTTCCACTCACAGACAAACTCTGAAGAATAGCTGGAGGCAATGATGGTGATGACAGTTTATGAGACCAGATATATATTTACATCTGGGTCAAGAAAGCATATTTCTTTGGTACCAGCTGAGAGAAACAGAAACACAAATAGGTTATTAAATTATATCTGAGAAAGTTACTGGAGGAGGAAATAAAGTATCTAACAAACAAAGCCAAAACAGAAAGCAGAAAACAGCAAACTTGTAAAAAAATACAACTGCAAAGTCCAAGACGAAATAATGCAGCGGCCCGTAACAGAAGATCCAAACATAAACTCAGAGGCAGGCAGGGCAGATAAGCAGAACACAGAAATATGGACGGGCTGGAGAGCAGAGAGAGCAGAGGCTGAGAGAAAATGTTTTTCACTGAGGAACGTTCCTACTTGAGCAGCTAAGTGGCAGTCAGGAGAGGAACTCTTCAGTCTCTTTAAACGGTCGGAGCAGATTCTTGTAATGACACCTTCTTTGTGTCGGCACCCTTTAAGCTCTTGTACAGCTGCAGAATCTGGAATTTATCCAAGCAAAAAAGATTTAAAGTAATAACATCATCTTTGTGTTCAGAAATAATAATTTTCTTTTTAACTTTTTCAACTCGCAACAGATAGTGAGCTGATATTTTATACTAATTGGTGTTTTGCTCTGCAGATACTGAAGTCTGATAGATTTCTAAATTAACTTTTCTCCTTTATCTCTTTTTGAACTCCTCTCAAAAGAATTAGCTGAGGAACTGACCGGAAGCAAACTCTCTTGACTTCTTCACCAAATAAAGACAAATATAACGGCAGGTAAATCAGAGGTGAAACAGAGGATTACACACCAGAGGAATACTCTTAAAAAATCAATGAGTCAGCCAAACAGCAATTAACAAACCTGTAGTCATGAATAAACAAATAAATATATAAATATCAAGACCAAACTGGCTGCATTTGCTTCAGAAACAGTTCTGTGAAAAAGTATTCATCTCCTTTGGAGTCCTGAAGTAATTTTGCAACTCTGTCCAGACCTCCTCATGTTCTCAGGATTATTTTTGGATCAGTGCATGCTGCCTTGGCTTTTCTCATATTTTATCCTCCTTCATGTTGCCAGACAGGTTCTGTTTTAGTGATTTGTCTGGCAGTAATCAGACCTCCAGTCTGGTTAGTGAATCTGAATTTAACCTGAAAAAATTGGTTTGATTGGGAAGAGGTCAGTCATTTAATGGATTAACATTTTCACATTAATCATCGTGTGATTTACTCGGTTCATTTATTAAACTCTCCTACCGTATCTGGGCAGTGATATCATAGAGTGATGCAAATAAGTTAAACTTTTTATTTATTTTTTTTTTGCTCAAAAATGATATGTTCAATTTCATAAAATATAAAAATATTTTTTTTTGTATTCTTTGTGGTTTTTCTCTCCATAGGGTGCCTGATATGTAACACAATGATTCTTTTCTTTTTGTCACTCCAGTTCCTTCCTGTGTCCCTTAACTAGCTGAGATGATACCAATACGGTGTTTATGTGCAGAAAGCACCAAATGAAGCAAATAAAAAAAGAGATTGATACCAGTTTGAGTTTTGAAGATGATTATTATCCTTATTTCTGGTTGATTCAGACTGCAGCCTTGTGCATTCCCATTTCCTGGCTCAAACACAGGAAGTGGAACAGCTTGCAGCTCACTGGCTCCAGTGGTCAGAGTTAAATTCACAGAAACATAATCAGTGTGACAGGAGAAGATGCATCAGAATTGGAGCATGGATTTTACTAAACACACATCAGCTGGGAGCTTCAGTGTGTTGTGTATCCATGTTGATCCTAAGTTCACACAGGAGCGTCATGGCAGATCCTTCCTCCCAGCAGCTGTTGGACGTTATCATTGTTCCCAACAAACTCAATAATACTTTATAGCTTTGCTTTTATTAGAAGTTTTCTCATTACAAATAACATTTCTGCTATAATGTGAACTCACCTTTACTTTGGAGGATTTCCGCCGCGGTGCCATTTTGGATTATGTTTCAAACCAAAATATGAATTATAAATGATAAATCATCACATAAATGTGCCTCATGTTATTGTAACTGACAAGCAGAGTCATTAGGCAGATTAACAGGAACTGAACTACTTGTAGAGAACTGATTCTCGATTCCTGTTCTTTTATGTAACGGCAATAAACAAAGATCCTCAGGTTTCTGTTTGCAGACAATCAAGTCATCATAACGGTGAAGGTTTGCCTTGTTTCAGTTCTTCCTCTCTAATGTTTACTGTCTGTGTTTCATTAAATTCAAATTCATCCATTTTTTCTCTCTTCTACTCTTAGAGGAGCCTGTTATCAAACAGAGTCCTGACTCTGACACCATTTCACGGTACTCTGCTGCTTCAGCGTTTCCTCGACCAAGAAAGACAGTCTTCTTGCACTCAGGTGGCAAACTGAACAGACTTCCAGTTTTCATACTGAATAACTAAAACTCTGTCACTGGAGAAATTTAAATAGTTTCCTCAGCCTGAGTTTGAGCTTCTGTTCATTAATTTTTTTCACCTGCTCAGTTGCTCTACCTGACTCTCTCAACAGTTTTAACTAGGAGGAATAACTTAGCAGTTCTCAGCTGAGATGGGACTCTTTCTAACTCAAAGTGTAAAATTGAAATGTTGCACTCAATACAATTTTAGCAAAGCATTCCCATCTTCCTGCTTTCAGGGACCATGTTGTTAAATCAGATGAGTCACAAACAAATGAGCACACACTGTGTGCACAAGGAAAGATAACATTCAGTTACACCCAGTAGAAACAGAAAACCATTTACAGCCGTAAATGATTGATGTACTAGTGGCCAGTTAGGCTACCTTTATTTAATATATGTGGAGGAAACGGATCAGCCCTACTCTGTGGTCAAGCAGACGGCCAGAGAATATTCAGAGCAGGCTGATAATGAAGTGAAAAGCTGAGGTTAAAGGCAGCCTTTTGGCTGGTGAAGCTCTTGATGTGCTGACCAGGAAGCCAGAGGAAAACCTGTTGTCATTTCAGGAAGGAGAGAGAGAGCGGCGATCCGTCAGAACTCGTAACATTCATGTTGAATCCGCCTGACTTTTCCTCAGGCAGTTTTTAAGGAAAATATTAGACATTACCTTCCAAGGCACAACATAGACAAAGACATTTAACTTGCAAGTAAAAGTTAAAACATAACCAAAAACACAATTTGATTTGGATAATTGCACAAGACAATGCACCAAAGTAAATATAAACAACTTCTTATAGATTATATAAGATGGTATATGATAAGATGAAAGATGAAACGTTTGAGAAATGTAAGATTTTTCAGAACAGAACATCAAAGTGTTTCCCAGTTGTGCTATGAGACATCATTACAAAGGAATGAACAATTCGTTGTACTTGAAGAGTTTAAATTAAAATTCTGAAAACTTGTAAAAGATGAAGGAAAAATGTGAAAGTGGCAGTGAAGCATCCATGCATCTACTGACTTCCACTCATCAGAGAAACACAAACATCGTTTCCTCGACTGACAAACTGCAGCTCATTCTAGGAGATAACGAGACATTTACGAGACATGAACTATTTAAGGTCACAAGGAAACTCAGATTTTAGTTAGCCCTGACCACCACAGCCATTTAAAAACACATTTTTATTAAAACCAAATTATGTTTGTCTAAATTTAGCTTGATGATTTGAAACATTTGGTGTGACAAAAAGCAAGAACTAAATAATTTAGAGCAAATGCTTTTTCAAGACAAAAAGAAAACATGACGTGTGATTCAATATATATTTATCCAGTTCAAGCATAAAGTTGGAAAGATGAACAGAAAGAAGAAATTGAATTGAAGGCTGTAGGAAAAATGAGAGTTTAAGTCTTCTCTACGTCACAGGCGCCTGTTGTTTTCCATTCCTGCTTCTTCTTTGTGTGTTTTCTCTTGTTAGACGGTCGGTGCTGCTCGTCCAGCCGTGGCTCAGTGGGCTGCTCCTGTCGCTGATTAACTCGTGCATGTGTGGCTCAGCAGTGAGCATCTCCATCATCCTCTCCCCACTTAACCCTTTATGTTCTGCTTTGTGTGTTGATTATTCGTTTTCGGACATTTGGACTGTTTCATTATCAACCAATTTGGTTTGAGGAATAGGACAGTAAACGTTATCAAGTTATTTTTCAAAGTTTTAGCCCAGCTTGCTTTGCTAATGTGGGAGCATTTCGCCTCACGAAGACCAGGGTTGAGTTTGGAAGCTTCTTCGCCAGGCGGTTAGCGGGACACACTGGGGGGCCATCTTCAGTTTTTATTGTGCATTAAATTGTCACTTGTCTGTCGGTATAAACCATGGACCAGGTTGAGGCTTTAATGGTTAAAGAATGTCTTGGAGATGTGTGTTAAGAGCAGTTATAATGATGGCAGAACATTATGATCACTTATGTATCACATACGAATGTGATGGGCACTTTTAGAAATGTTAAATTTGTTTCAGGCTGGTGTGTTTAAACCTTGTATAAACTCGTTTTTGTCAATTTTATTCTCATGTTGTAAATTTACTTTTACTTGTTAGTCTAATTTTATTGTTTTTTCTAAATAATTTTTTGTTTTGTGTACTTTTGTCTAAATCTGTGACCTTCAATTTGCCCGTCACTTTGCTGCTGGTACGTCTGAATTTCTGCCTTCTTCTATTTCTGTTGTAGCACTAGATGTTTCATTCAGGCAGAAACCATAAAAGGTGTTAGAAAACCAACAGATGAGAGTCTTGTTAGGCACAAACAATACAGCTACAAATTCAAAGGGTTCTTAATTCATGTACTGTTTTATTGCAAGTCATAGTGATGTACATAATCATTTTATATAGCACACTTGAGGCGTATACAATCAAGAAACTGCTTAGCAATTTACCAAAACAACACATTTTTGCATTTTCCCTTCTGATTTGTTGGTTATGAAAATAAAAGAGAGAACTTAAAACAGCTAAACTGCATCTTGATTTCATCTGACAAGCGGCGCCGTTTCTCCAGGTAGTTTCATGTGTTAATCCCTGTGAGCAGCATCTGAATCACACCAAATCCCAAGTTCAGGAGGAATGTGACGAGTGGAGCGCAGAAGGTTTGTTATGCAGAAGGAAGTTGCTTTAAAGGTGCTAAAACCTCCAACTAACACAAGAGGTGCAGAAACCTCACTGCCTGCTTACACTTACAGATTAATAATGCAAAAATAACCCTGCCATGTATGAATTATGTTTCCCTCATTAAAAATTGTTTGCGGTCTGTTTTCAGTGACCGTAGGGCATGGAAAAAAATTTAAATTTTTCAAATATTTGTTTTAACATGTTCTTATTGTGAAGCATAATAAAAGAAATTCTTGTCAATGATTTCTCTGGCTGTGCTCTCAGCTCTTCAGACCTTCTCTCTTCCTCCCTCTATTTAAAAAACACAAACAAAACAAATTAAATATTTTCAAAGCACTAAAAAGGAAATTCAGCTCAACAAATCTAGTGCAACTCAGGAACCCAAGAAAAAGATTCTCTGAACTCAACTCACAACATTTACCTGCCATCCTTCTCACCTCTCCCCTGGTTTCCCCCAAGGCTTTTTCATTGGACCACTTCTGCTCATCATTTACCTTCTGCTTCCTAATAATCTTTTCTATAATTATGATTTTGATTTCCATCATCAGATGAAACCCAGCTCTACTTGTGCACCAAAAATCGCCTCCTCTACTTTGGTTGCTTACATGAAATCTTTTCAAGGCTCTCCAAGAACAATTTAAACATAAGATATCCATCTGGTCAGTACTAAATGATCCCAGCATTCTGCTCTACGCTTATCTCAGGCTTTATTCATCAGAATTGTCTTTTTTTCGGTTTACCTGAAAAATCCATCCATAACTTGCAGCTGGTTGAGATACCGTTATCTCTGGAACTTTCTCTTCCACTTGTCCCGCAGTAACGTCATTGGCTCCCTGTCAAGAATCATTTAATCTGCAAAATCTTACATCTCACCTTGAAAGCCATTAAAAACGTTAGTCCTAGTTTTTCTCTGAGCGACTTTACACCAGCACACCCAGTCTTACACTTCGTCTTTCTCTTCCATCCAACTCGCTCAGCATCAAGCTGGTCTGTTGTCTGTGGTGTCGAGGGCTTCAGCTTCCCTGCCTTTGGACTTTTAACCTAAATCCCACCTCGAAACTCATCTTTCCAAACAACTTTCACTCTAAATCCTTGGACTGGAATAATTTTAATGATGTGTTATTGCTAAATGACTAAATCCTGGGTTTTTGCTGCTGTTAGGGTTCCTGCTGGTAAAATATTACTACTTCATTGGACAGATGATTAGTTGGGAATTCCTTTCAACATAAAAACGAAACATTTAATAACATTGATTTAATTCTTCAGCGGTTACTGTGTGCTTGGTGTGTTTAAAGCATTGTTGTGTGAGCTCAGATATTAGTAAGCAGGAGGCAATGTTTACCATCAAGTCCCAAACACATACAAGGAAACAGCTTTCAGGTAGCTTTTGGTGTAATAACAACTAATCTGAAATGCGTAGCGTCAAGGATGGAAGGTATGAAAGGAAGGCACTAAACCCAGCAGCCATGTTTGTTTACATGCATCTATCCAGTGAAGAAGCCTGATTGACTCTCTGCTCTATAAATGATCAAGTTCTACTCAAGTGGCAGAGTGATGAAGCAAAGCAAGCAAATGTGGGAAATGGACAGAGCTGCCTTTGTCTAAACTAAATAATGCAGCAGTTTTACGCTGTGATTGAAAGCTCAGATTAAGACTAAGAAGATTTGAAAGGTTTTCCTTGAGCCTTGTGATAAATGCACAAAAGCAGTCATGTTCAACCCTGGAAAATGAGTTCATAAAAAGCTTTTTACTGTCTGCAAAGCAAAGATTTGCATTGCAACAGACAAAACATGAACGACCCCCACACTGAAAAATGTCAGAGCAGTGGCAGAGCTGCTAAAGTGGCTCGTTTTGTGACATTTTATGATTTCCTGTAAAAAATAAAATAAAAAAAGAAGTCTTCAACAACGTTTGGTCAGTTGGTTGCTGGAACTCTGCAGGTCATTAATATGAATAGCTGCCCCTTCAAAGCCTAAAAGAACTAATTCACAACAGCGGCTACGAGGCTGTCAGAGCTTCAAGGGTAACAACATGCAGGCTACAACTTTAAAGTCAAGTCTTACTTTGAAGTAGCGTGTCAGATAAAACCCAAATGTAAAAATAAATCTGCTATAATTTCTGACACAGAAGCTGTAATAATTTCTGCTCAAGGTTGCCGAGGAGAGGACATTTTCTGTTCTCGGAGACACGCTGTTCTTCAAGCTGAGTGCAAACAATGTGACATCTGAGTGTTTCCTCTGCTGCCTGGTGTTTGTTTGAAGTTGATTGTAAAGTCTAAAGTAATCAGCGCCGCCTGCTTCTCAGGGAGTGTTTTTTATTATTACCGACAACAGATTGGTGGATTATTTGTCATTATTATGTGATAGAAATTACCTTGTTGTTTTAGCTTGCTTTTCAGACTGGAAGAGTCCCTTGAGAGATGCCTTGCCTTAGAAGGAAAAACGGTCCAGATGGTGAGGGTTGTTCAGGTTTCCTGAAAATAACTGGCACATTTAGGCTTCAGTTCTCTGCATACAAAGATTTTCCCCTTTTGTTCTTAAATATTCCCCTGAAGTTTGTTCTAGGGAATATTTGAACGTGTGCCGCATATAAACATTCTCTTAAAACAGTATGGAAATGAAGAAAGGACAGAGGAAGGGCATCCTTTAGTAAGTGACATTACACCAGGTTGTGTGATGTTAGTTTGATGACCCATTATCGTGTCTAATTACACAGCCCAGAGCAGAGAAAAAGGAGCTCTGATTGTTCAGCCTGGATATAAAAACCTGATGTAGGACATGCATTGTAGCTGAAACTGTGTTAATGACACTGACTTCAGTCCGTGTCCAGTTAGAGACAGTCTGATCCAATCCTGTTTATTCCCATTCCTCTCATTACACCTCTGTCTGATACATTTAGGTTCAAATTCAAATCCAGTTACATGCAGTTCTTTTCAGCCCAGGAAAAAAACCTTTAAATTATACACATTCTAAAACCTGTAAAGAGCAAGAAGGCAGAACACATTATTAAACCTTCACTTCAACGAAATTTCAGTCCTGAGAAAGTAACCATGGAGAGAAGCAACACCATTAGATGTTCTTTATGATTTCACTTTTTCAACCTCCAGCTTATCAGTGGTTTGATATAATACCTCACTAAAGTATTCAACCTCCCTATTGCACATTATTAAAATGTGAAAAAAATATTTACCTTATTAAACTGTAATTTAATACGGTATTAAAGCAGATGTTGTTTTTTACATTAATGTATCAGACCAGTATAATGAACATTTTCCATCCAGAAAGAATATTAAAACATGCAAAGAACCGGCAGGACTAATGGTGGTCAGTCCAGGGAAAAATGTAAAGTTAGTTATTGAAATTGTCACATAAAAATGTAAATAGACTGAGGTAACAGGCTCTAGATTGAAAAGTTGAGGTGCATCTGTTCTCCAACACACCTGATTTAAAGGAGTGGTTCATTTCAGGCCTCTGCAGAGCTGACTGACTGGATGCTGATGATGTATTTTAACCATTTGTGTCACATTAATGTGACAAAAATAGGTGTGAAAACTTTTGCAAGGTTCAGTACATACTGTGACGTTCTCACACTCTTGAATACGTCTTACTTTTGTTGACTAGTTTTGAAAGAAACAAGAAGACAGAGCTCATGTTTCTGCAGCTCACAACCAGAACAACAGCCTGGTTCAGTGACAGCTGCAGCCTGTATTTCTACTAAAAACAGACAGTCGGGTTTGCAGACAGTCATTCCAACTCTTTTTTTTCCCATTTCAGTTTTAAACTTAATCATTTTAGAAAGACTGGACAACAAATTTGGTGGAACTCTGAAATGTTTCTGAAAAACATGTCAAAGCAGACACTCTGGCTGCCACAATCAGATTTTGTGCTGCATTCCTCTGGAGAAAGGAAAGTGCAGCCACACACAACAAATCACCTGGGATGAAGGATGAGCCAGAGTGTTTGCACAGAGTGCTCCATAAAACAGCATGAAAACTATAACTGCCTTCAGCGCAACGAAAGCCTAATTTGTTTAGTTTGTGTAAAACATGAAGTTACTTCCTCTGCTTTCAAAGTCAATTTAGGATTTTGATGCTACAATTAAAAAAAGATCATTTTGATTTCCTCCATGCCTTTATGTTAGGACTTTTTTTTAGCAGAGCATTGCCTCACCCACATGGATACTGGATGTTTCCTTCACATTTAATGCCAGAATCTTTGAAATCTTCGATTAAAAAGGAGGGAAAACACAAAAATACACTAATGGACATTTGAAGACTTGAAATCCATGAATGTTAGCATTCTCAAAGTTCTCAAAAAAGCAAGACTTCCATTTTTCTCATCCTTCCCCAGCCCCAGAAGACAGTACATGCTGCTCTGTCATGAGAAGAGATGAGATCTGTTCTGACTGGCCAGGACAAAAAAAAAACCCTGGACAGGAAATCAAAATGGCATCCGAGGCACCAGAAATAGGATTCATGCTGACTGCCATTGGTCTATGTAGCAGCATGTTAAAGACTGAGTAATGCAGCCCAGTGCTGGTGTCTGCTGGTGGGACATTTCAGAGGAGATGCTGGTGCTGCTCTGTCTGAATTGCCCTCAGGTGTGAGTGTGTGTAAGGTTGTTTGTCCTGTGTCTCTGTGATGGACTGTCCAGGATGTCCCCCTCCTCTCACCCAGTGACCTGACAGGGACAAACACATGTAGACAATAGATGGATGGATGGTTGAGCTGCACCAAATAACTAACCAATAACCAGATTTATCTCTTATTTTGAGAAAAAAAATCAAACCTGTTTAATCTCTTTTAGATACTTGGAGTGCAGCTGAATGTGCTGAACAGCTTTTAATTAGTTTTTTTACCAGATCTCATCAAAAACATTTTTTCTGTATTTATGTTACTGTAATCAGGCAAAGATGTTCTCTGGAGTTTTTGTGCAAAAAGATTTTATTTCTAAACCAGCTTTTCTCAAACTCCAGCCCAGAAAGAAAAGCAGTTTGCTGCATAAAGTTACGTTCAAGGAACATGTAAATACCTGCAATCACTCACATCTGAGAATGAGTTCTATGAAAAATGGACCTATTATATTAAACAAAATAGTGTGTGGTGCCTGTGAACACTAATACATAAAACAACAGTGTATTCATATGTGATCTGAACCCAATAAATTCTTTTTTCACTTAGATATACAGTACAGAATTTTAATGTCGATCTTTTATTCATCAGGTCTTACGCTGAAACGTATAAACAGAAAAACCTTTTCAGCGATCTGAGACGACAGGTAAAAAGTGCTCAACCTTCAGCTGGTCTGTTATGGAATAATGTGATTTCTCCTTCTGCAACAGGCAACCTCCCAGTGACACTCGCATTAAAGTTCTCCTCCAAGCTTGTCATGCATGGGGAGCAAAGCCGAACATGAAGGCAATCCTGTGTCATGCAGGTTTTCAGGACAAAGTGGAGAAATACCTTCCAGAATCCTGAGAAGAGCGACGGACTGTGACAGTTGTTTGTCATGAGAAGCTGGAGCTTCTCCCTTCAAAGTCTTAAATCTGTTGCTGCTGTAGAAGAGGAAGAGTTTGGCTTTGTTTTGCATGAGATGAGTTTTCACGGCTGTGTCAAGAGCTTTACAGGAAGCTGAGAAAACAACGCAGCGCAGCGCTGAGGGCAGGCTGAGAGGCGTCACCTACCTGAAAGACAGCCATCAGCATGGTCATATTTACCATAAAATTATGACAAGAACTATGTCTGAACAACAAAGATTTATTGTCTTGTATGAGACAAAGTTTCAGTAGGTAACAGGTAAGTTTTAATTAATTCAAACATTGATATAAACACTCATTTCTGTCTTATGCTTTGTGTGTAGCTGCTCTTTGCCTCATACAAAACAGGAAAAGTTGATCTATTCATATAAAGTGTTAATAGAAAAACCCTTATTTTCCATCTGACTTTGGATCAGACTAAAGGAAAAGCAAAAGCATTTCTATGTCCTAAATTCCAGATGAAACTTTTCTGCTTCGGTTGTTCATTTTTGTCTTTTCAGAACATTTTAGTTAATTAACATCACACTTTGGGATAGATCTCAAGAAATAAACATTTCTAATATTTGTGAATTCTTTTCAATTTTAAAGAGCAAAATACTCATGAGACACGTTCTACCCTGATAATCAGTTACCACGGCAACCAGGCAGCGGATCCTTAAAGCATCTTTCCAAATTTCTGAAAATTTCTCGGTGAAAGTTAGAGGATGAAAGTTTTCCTCTGTGTGTTGGGGTCAGTGGAGGGACATCCTTAACTTGTCCACAGTGGAAACAGCAGAACGGGTCACCCTATTGTGGAAACGCTGGTCAGTCTGAGAACCACCAGCTGGTCAGGAGTGATTTACAGCAAAACTGAAAAGAAATCTGACTCTCCTGGCTCCATGCAGGGCAGCTGCAGCAATAATGTGGATCAGCTAATGTCCACTGTGAGCTTTCTTTTTCATATCTACAATTTTCTATCAGGTATTTTAATTTCTCTATAAATTTGTGATTTCTCTAATTACAGTTGCTGTGCCACCGTTTCCCATAAAGCCGTGGATATTGGTGTATATAAAAGGTGTTTAATCTCTGCATAAAGATGCAGAAATGAAACATTTTTCATTTGGATAAAGTTCTGTCACACATTACAGGCCAAAAGAAAAGTAACAAACTGAGAAAAACAGGTTGAGAACCTTTTTCTAGACCTGCACCAGTTTGTAAATGTTTTTACTGCATCATCAGTTTGATTTTATTGATGGGTTTACCTTTAAGTGTTTATAACTGTAAAATGATAAACATTAAAATCCCAAACAAACAAATTGTTGGGTTTTAAATGTTTTTATGAACAGCTCATGTGGAGTCTGGGAATAATCAGAAAACACATTCAGAGCGAAAAGAGTCAGAAGAAAAGGATAACTAACTTTTTATAGCATAATATAGAGTTCATAATATGGGAAATCTCCATTCATTCAGAAATAAATGGAGCTTTCATTAATTTCTGACTAAAAGAGATTTGTGTTGCAACAACATATTATATAAGTAGTAGAAAAAAGATGTATATTTTTCAATAATAACCACATTTTAGAGAACAAATCAAGTGTCTGGTACAGAGTGGGCTGTGACAAGAACAACAGTCCGTGGGCAGACACCGTGTGAGGACACCTGGTGGGGAGGCTTCGCTGCTCAGCGCAGGAAGACGACGACTTGAAGCTATAATCCAAGAAGATGATCATCCATTCAGCTGAAAGGGTTGAAATCCAGGTTTTATGACCATCACTTTCCTCTGGCATGTGTCACATCTTCACAATGGACAAGTAAATATTTAACCAACACAGGCAGAACAGCCTTTCAGTTAGAGCTTTAATTACACCTTTAATTACAACTCTTTTTCTTTCAAAGAACTTGCTTCGTTTATGTTTAAGTTCTTAAGATCATTTTAACCAGATTATCAGAAGTTATTTCCTTGATCAGACGCTGGAAACCAGGAGCTAATAACTGCATCAGCCTGTAAAGGACAGAACCTAAAACACAAACGTGTCTTCAAAAGAAGCATAAGATTTCATGACACAATGATGATAACCAATATACATTCATCCATTCATCTGACCAGAGGGGTTGGTGGTTAACTCCAGCAGGGGGTCCGCCCTGGACAGGATGACTGTCCATCACAGAGACACACAGGACAGACAGTCATCAAACAACATACCAGTCATGTTTCTGCACTATGGCAGGAAGTAGCTGGAGTACATATTAATCTATAATTGAATTAACAGTTTGTTACAGCTTTATAAATCTCAACACATTCACTGGACATAAAAAAACCTCCATGCAGAAAGCTGGGATTCAAACCCAAGACCTTCTTTCTGCAAGGCAAGTGTGCTGCCATCTGCAGTTTAACACGTAGTTTAACACTATTGACCTATTATCAGTGTACTGCTTATCAAATGACCTGAACTGGGGTCAGGGTTGAGAAACGTGGCAGTACAATATCTTCAGTCTAACTTATTTCCACTCTTGCTGCTGCAGGGTATAAAGGATGAATCTGGTCAAAATTGGCAACAAATATTTAACTAAATAATTGGCTTGCATATAATAAAAATAACCTTCTCTATTCAAATTTGATTACATGGTATTACATACATTTTTAAGTGATTTATTTTTTTCTGTAATATTTGCTCTTTTCATTTTCTGTGTTCTTCTTTGTATTTCTGTTCATCATGTTCTCTTTTCTTTTTCCTTGTAACAATACCCTGCTGCCATGGTTACGCATCAGAACAACAGTGTGAAAGTAAAACGTAAGAGCAAAAACCTTTGCTAGGGAATAATTGTCCAGACCTGGAACGCCTCATCCAAATAAATGATCAACAGAAGTCAGAAGTGAAATAAGAGATCTGCTCCACCAAGAGCGACGCTATTCTCCAGCACCAAATCCAGTCAGAGCCCTCAGCACTGGACAAGTAAAAGTTTGAATACCTAAAATTTACCAAACTGCTTATAGAAAAGCTCCCACAGTTTCACAAGTATAAAATATGAAAGTGTGAAGAATAATATGCTCACACTTTAAACGTGATTCATGGAACCTTATCTGGTGAATATCCTCTGTTCCTGTTCAGTTCCTTCACCTGTGAACTCCTGGAGCCTCATTAGAGAAAAATCAGCCGTTCAAGTAAACCAGGATTATTCTTTAATGCTGCAAGTCGTTACCTTGTTGTTGTGTCAGGTAGGTGTTAACAGGCTCAGAGAAACACAAATGAGGTTGAAAATACATCTGCTACTATCATCAGGCTCCAATGTTCCGGTGTTTTACAGCTTCTCTTAGCGACTGCTTGATATTTCAACAAATAGCCAGATAGATTTCAGATGTCATAACATTTTATGGGTAAACATCATATGTAAGAAGTTTGCTGGGAAGGGAAAATCCAATGAATCAGTTCTTTCTGCTTGTGTTCTAACATCCAAATGGTGAAGTGAAGCCGTAAACATGTTTGTGCTTCAGTTTCCTGCAAGAATGAAAAATAAGAACTTTCTGATCCATTTTCCAGTCCAAGGATGTTTACATGAAATTTAAACATTTTCAGCCCTCTTTCATCATTCAGCCCAGTCTTAGTCGCGGGCAGCAGCCTTGTGTATTGACGGCTGAGGCTGATGACGTAGAATCCAGCTTACAGTTTAAGGCCGAGACTAAATTATTCATTATTCTTTTTCTTTAGAAAACTAAGCTCTAAAAATAGCTTGGAAAACATAATCAAATAACTGTATTTTCTCTTGACTAATGAGAGCTCCCTCCTTTCCTGGAACAATAACAGTCTTGTTGCACAGTTTCTCATAAAGCAAACATTGTTCCAGAGAATGCCGAGCATGCAGATGGCTCATCTTCGGCTTTGATCGTGTGCATGAAAAGAATATTGATAGGCAGCTCAGATACAAAAGCAGTGTGTGCTGCTGCCCAGGCACGGAGCAACTCTGACTCACCGACTCGCAGCAACAGAGGGGGCTTCATGTTGTTTGCCAAAGGGAGTTTATACATCAATAACTACCAGCCTAATGAGAAACCTATTGGATTTAATGTTTTGATGTCAGCAAGTTTTTTTGGTTTTGTTTTGTTGTACTTTAAGTTGATCAAAGCTTATAAGTTTTCATGCTTTGTGTAAATCAAAGCAAAGGCAAAAACACTGAAACAATCACAAAATTCTGGAGGAGTGGCTATTTATTGATATTTTAACAGTTTAATTGATTTAATCAATATATTCTGGCACAACTGGCCCTTTAAGAACATTCAGAATTTTGAAATGGCCCAAAACAAAATGAGTTTGTCTGTAACATTACTACATAAAGGTCTAATCAGCCTCCACATACTGTTAGGTTTTGACCTTTACTGCTGATTTCTTTTACTCTCCTACAATAAATATGCAGACAATACATTTCCTAATCAACCACCATTCGCTTTAAATACAATAAGAAGAATATAATCATCACACAAAAGCAGACCCTACTTAAAGCCAAAAATAGCATTTCTGTGACCTTTATCAGAGGCGGTGCAGCCTCCACACAGGAGCTCATTAATTAACCAGTGACCTCAGCAGGTGTAACATGGGAAACAGAAAATGTTTACTATCTGCTCCGATTACTTCAGCGTTAGAAATTCATCTCTTAGCCAAATGAAGCAACTTGTTCCAGTGGATTTAACAAGTTAAATGTTAATACGATGTGTGAATACGATCTTTATCCCCAGTGAGGTTCATGACTGTTGAGGTGCTGAATCCTCTGGAGCTTTAATCAATCCCATTCTGCCCAACAAAAAGATAAGAAACATTTAAGAATATTTTTTTACAAATGAAATGTTTTTTCTCTGATTGTGCATCCTGATCATATGATCTGATAAATTTATTTTCTCCCCACCTGATCCCAGATGTGGACTCAGTCAAATCATTTTGAATGATTTATGTCTGGAATAACTCTGCTCTCCGTAGTTTTCTGCTCTCCGTAGTTTTCTGCTCTCCGTAGTTTTCTGCTCTCTTTGGTTTTCCAGTTTCTAGTGTGTGTGTGTGTGTGTGTGTGTGTGTGTGTATTCTTTGAGTGACCTTTCCTCTGAGCTGCAGGTTTTCCCCAGTGGGCGTGGCCAGGCAGGTTTCAGCTCTCACACCTGCTGGACAACCTCTCTCCTCCTGATGAATGGAGCCTCCTCTTCAGAAACCAGGCGTTCCTTGGTGATATGCTGCCCTCGTGTCTCTGCTGTGCCTCCTGGTCGTCTCCTGTGCTTGAACTTTCCCCTTCCTCCTGGACTCTCAGGGTCGCTCCTCGCAGCTCCTCCCACTCAGCAGTCAGCTGCCGGCCAGGCGCCTCTCCCTCATTCTCACACATCCGAGCCTGGATGGACAGTCAGGCTCGGATCGCACCATGCCCTTCTCCAATGAGACACCCAGCCGCTCACCTCCAGGTCCAACAAGGATCCCCTCTGAGCCGCCACTCACTCCTGGGAACTGAGAGAAATGAATGTGATGTCACCCTCTCTGAGCTGCTCCTCCTGTCCTCAGACGACACCTGCAAACAGAAGACAGGTTGTTGGATGGAGCGTTGAACATCGGCAAAGTTACAAAATAAACCACTTACCTTTTTGTAATTTTGTTTTCTGTGTGATTATTTAGGTGATGATACAAGAAAAGCAAAAAATCAATGGATAAAAAGAAACTATAAACAATTAGCTTCATTATAAAGAGATGAACAACAATTAGTTGTTCAGAAAATCACAATAAATTTTCTGATGCTTTCTCGTCTTTCCAGGCGGTTGTTGTAATGTCCATTCACCTCCATCTTTTCAACTTTGATTCCAAATTACAGTTTATTCACAGAACCTCCAATAATATCTTAGATATTAGTTTCCTTTTCATGTTATAAATTCCTCTTTTATTGGGGGGCAGAATGGAGATTTATCATCAAATATCTTACATTTACAATAAATAAAAAAAATCAATTTTGTCTTTGACTGCAGTTCTTAAAAACTCAATGAAAATGAAAATTTGATGTTTATGCATCAGTTAAAATCATTTTATTAATCACGGCAGAAATTGCTTTAATTTTAAAAGTCAGAGAGCTTTAAAAACATCAAAACAGGAGCGTCCTAACTTTTTGTCTTTTTATAATTGATTTTTTAAAAATCAATTATAAAAAAATATTAATTTACTAATATTAAGTTTCCTGAGACTGTGATTTGGTGCCACTTGCATGGTTCGGTCACCCCCCTGCAGTTTTTCAAACGATTATGAAAAGGACCCTAAACACTTTTCTAATACCTCCCACTGTCCTATCAACAGTAATAAACTCTGCTGTAAAGAAGACGACTCTCGGTGAGCGTGAGATTAAAGTGTCGATTCCAGAAGCAGACACAGAGAAAATGTATTATCTGGTGCCTTTCCACTGGCATCAGTATCACATGAAAAATTGAGATGCCATAAATGCATTGTTGGAAAAAAAAACAACAAAAAAGGTGGAATCTAATTTTAAAGTTGATGCACAGCAGAGTGTGACTGCCACAGGTGGAGGCAAACTAAACCAGTGTAATTTATGAAAACATACTCTGCTGTGAGACTGCAGTGTTCTCCAGGAGCGCAGGGACACTGATTGTTTATTGTCCACAGCTATTTCCATATACTTTGTTCACTTAATTATGTAAAATCCAGCAGAAAAATGACATAACATAACTGATTTGCTGGATGTTTACTCATCCAGCTGTGGGAAGGTTTCTCTCTCTAAAGGATGGATCTGGGCTTCATCTCCTCTTCGCCTGTGATGTCTTCACACCTCAGCAGCTGTGAAGTCTCTGACATAACATGATATATCCACATCAAATGAACAAAGGAAGCTGTCCAGCTTCCTGGCAGTCATGGCAGTGCCAGAGTGCAGAGAAATTTCAACTGCTTGTCATGCTCTCATTGAACAGTTCCAGAACATTGTAGAGTAAATAACACTTTCTTCTGGTTTTAGGAACTTAACTAAATTGAAAATAAGACAAGGTAGGTTTTGAATTGGGCATTGCAATAAAAAATAATCTAATAAAAATCCCAGTCACTATTTCCAAATATCACTATGATTGTAGATTTAGGATAAACATTCTGAAGGGAATGTCTCCAAAGAGATAATGGATTTAAAATGTTATGGTCTCCAAACTCACCCATGATTCCTGACAGGATTAGGCATATCCAGGAAACAAATGGATGAATCTTATGAAAATTCAGGTTTAAACCATAACACAGTTGCTTTTGTGCATTTCATATCAATGATGTGGAAGTAAAGCTCCTGTATCTGCTACACGTCTGTCACTGCAGCATATGGAGTCTGATCTTCAACCACCACCAAGTTCTGGACGTTCAAAAATATTTAACTTCATTTAATTCCATTATATTATTTACCCATTATTTAGTGCCATTGAGCTCTATAACAGGGGAGACCTGGTCAAGACAAAAGCAGCATATTTACATTACAAACAAGCACACATTAAAATGAGTTCAGAGAGCACAGAGACATTGTATATCACTGGATACATTATATTGGATGTTTTTCCAAACCTTAAAGCTTTCTTGCCCAGTTCAGTTTGTATTTTAGGGATATCAAAATGCAGAACATCCATAGATCTAATATTGAAACTTCCATGTTTCCTTATGAAGTATAACATAAGGAAGGAGGATTACCTAGAATAGTTTTACGTCCACCAATAGGATCTCTACCAGCAACAGTTTGAAGATAATTGCATAATATTTTCTATTTGAATTTATAACATTAATCTCATGGTACAATATGCAAACACTCTGTCTGCACTGGTGAAACTTTGTTCCACCTGACATACTTTGAAGTTAGCTCTAAGCTAATTATCATTAACCAGTGAACTGTACAAAAAAACTGAACTGATCTTTAAAATTGAAATTATCTATACAGCTCATTAAAAGTAACATCCTGAAGGAGCAGGAATCACTGAATCTTCACCTTTTATCCCAGAACACAAAACAGGGGAGCAGCATATTTTACATATTTGACAGGACTTCTTTTACCACATGCATCTCATTTCCTGACCTTTACACTCGTGCAACACACATTTTCTGTGTCACTATACATGGAAAGGTAAGAAATAATGTACCAGCAACTTTCAGCACTCTAATACAAAGTCACTGTGGAAATTAAAATGGCAGCGAGAAAAACTAGGTTATGGTTTGGGAACAGAGCCAGAAAACTGGCTGCTTTCACAGCTTTAAAACAGAATACAAATAGTGATAATTAAATTTTTATAAAGATTAATTTTTATGGCATAAAAAGACAGAAAGCATGACAAAGTCCCAACAAGCGAATGATGTTGCTGACACATTCACATTATTGGCTGAAGTTTCAAAACTTTAGCCAGAGCTTCTGTGATTTTTTTATTTTTATTTTTAGGTTTATTCATTGTTCATTAAGATTTATTATTATTTTAGGAGATTGGTGAAGTCTTAAATATGACAATCAGTTTGAGATCATTTTAAAATACCACACTCAGATAAATGATACATACTTCTTCCAATAAAAGGTGCTGGATACTCATCTTCTGTTGTTTTCAAAATAGCTTTACTAAATATATATTTGCATCACATACTGCATATAATTTCATTTTGCTATTTTATTACTCATTCTCCTTTTCCTGTTTTTAATGAGCACTCCTCAATACATGTCTGAATTTTAACCCAAATGGCTGACATCATTCATGACCATTTCCTCTATTGCACCGTTTGCATGCAAATTGCGGATGAATTGCATTCTCTTGGAAAAATATCACATTTGCATTCTGAGTGTGATGTCTTCTTTTATCTACCTGTGATGACTGGCTGGAAATGCAGACAGAATCCAATCTCACTGAATGTATTTTCACTTAATGATTGCTGCTGGGATAAAAGTTGCATAACAAAGTTCACTGTCAGCCTCGTCATTTTACAGGAGTAAAAGTCAAAAACTAATTTACAATCTATCTTTTATTATCTTTACATATTCACACACACATAACATTCTCTTTGCTAGCAAAAAGTATTAACATTTATTTATTTGAGGATTTATTTTAGTAAGAGTTTTAACCTGTTTGGAGTCACTTAGATAAAAATATATTACCACATTTTCATTATGAAATCTATTGACAGATTAGGAGTCTCTATAGGAGCCAATAATGTTTCCAACATTAAAACAAAACCAAGAAAAAGTTTCATTTTACACTCAGTCATGATGTTTCACTTTTATGGTGTACTAGCTCCAGCTGGCAAACCGTGAATCAATTAAATGAAATAAAAGGGATAACTGGAAAGCAACAGAAGTTTAACCGCAGAACTGAAACCATGAAATGATATTAATGCATAAAAGAGGTGAAGTTTAAAATAATATGGAGGTTTTCACAAACTTGACCCACTTTTCAACTCGCTAGGCTGCCATAATATCCTGATCTCATAAACTGCTCTAGTGTTTTTTGGAGAGTTTCTTTTCTCATTTTTCTGGGTTCATTATTGCAATTAATTTCTTGGCATTTTAATTAATTTCTCTGTTAAGATTCATTCTGTTGTGCTCAGTTTCTCACTTCTTTTGGACTTGGAGATGTTTTTGTGTCCAGTTCAGAGGCCTGCGTATCATCTGTGTTTATTAGACTCTTTTCTTCTGTTTCCACTCTTAGTACTTTTACACAGGTGTTCAACATTCCTCTTATTAGACTCACCTGGTTCCTTTATCACTGAACACATCTCCTCTGTATATAAGCTTTCTAATTAGCAGTGCTGGGTCTTTTGGTATGTTGTCATATAAGTCAGTTCAGTTCGATTTTGTCAGATCCTTTTTTGTGCCAATGAAACTGGAAATTGACAGTTAAACACAGCAAACTAATACCAGATTAACATGATCACTGGATCTGACAAGAGACACATGAAAGCCTGAAATGATATGCTGAGTGAAAGTAAATCACTTTTTTAATGCTAGCATAAAAATTAGCTAATTCCACCAGGTGTGGACTGAAGGCAATAAAGCAAAGCAATCGGCAACAAAAGTGAACAGATGAGAGGAAACAAGAAGACCAGAGGGATTACAAAATGTTATGACTTGAGTTTAAAAAAGCAAAATGAGAACATAAAAGACAAGAATGAGATATTTGAACTAAGATCACAGTGCAGAGCACAACTGAGGGGATGTGGAATACAAATAAAAGGGAGGATCAGTGCTTTACTTCACCTTGAGTTTAAATCACAACCTGTAGAAATATAACCGGATAAAAAATGATATCCAACAGTAATTTTCTAGAAAAAAGCACAGCGTAGTGCCCTTAATTCAACAAGTCAGTGAAGTCATTGCAAAGATTGTGTCTGCTCTCGTTATCGGATAATGTTGGATGTCTTTGTTATAAACCGACTGGAGGACCAAAGGGAACAATTTAGAAATAAAAGTGAAACTGCAGTAAATTCAGAAATATGGCTCACCAAGGACTCCTGGTTCTGGTTTTTAGTTTAATAGGCTGCTGTGTTTTCCTTTCTATTAACTCAGTTGGTTTAAGACTTTAAGACAAAAAACCATTATGATGGTCTGCTTCTACACTCAGTGTAAGAGACGTCGTTCTATGTGAGGGTCACAGAAAGTCTTGTGGTGAGTTTAAAGCTCCGTCCAAAGGGTAAAAATCCTCAAATACTGTTGCAACTCGTTCCAAACACACCAAACTGATGATCCCAGTTAGACTTTAGCCAAAGGGCAAAAGGAGTTTTATAAAGTCAGACTTGTTAAAGCGATTTCACCACAAGCCGCTTGAAGGTCTTTTCACACTTTCCATGAGCGTGCAAAATCCATCATTTCTGTGTGTTATAAAAATTAAATGTGATTAAGAAGCCTGAGCAAGTTTGCTAGATGAATTGCTGTGTCCACAGTGCAGGCTTATAGTTCTGGGAAATTTCTGCTCAGTAAATCTGTCTGCGGTTTGTCTGTCACCTCTACAGGGCAAACCCTGAAAACCATCTACATATCACAGAATATTCACGAACTTCCATCTGTTTGTTCAGCCACCCATGTCTGCTGTTCCTATACATATTTTCTGTTCATGCTGTTCTTGTGTAGAATTGTATTTTGGGACTCAGTTTGAATGATAACTAAAAGTTTTATAATCAAAATAAAATATCTACGTAGAAACAAAGTTTGCAGGAAATCCTGGAAAAGTAGAGAAGGAAAATGGTGAGTTTTATTATCTGTATTTGCTTTAGGTTGTTTGCTTGAGTGACCGGTTAGTGTTTCAAATAAAGAAATGAAGATGAAGGGAGGGCAGGTGGGAAGGGGTCTGAAAGGAGAGGTGTGTGTTTTCTATTATTTCTGTAATGCAGGCAGGTTCAGTCTATCCTCAGATAAAGGTGAGCACAGAGCCAGAGAATAACCAGGAAACTGTGGCTTCATGGAGAAAGCTGATTACACTTGAATTGAAATCAGGCACCAGATGGAGAGCAGCACCAATCCTAGACAACCAGGATTTGATTACTAAAGGCCTGGAGGTGAAAGTGATGTAGGAGTAGAAAGTTACTGCACAGGAACAAATGTGGAGAGGAGAGAAAACAGAAAGACCAACAACAACCACCAACTGATGCTCATTTAAAATCAGGCAACAGCAATGTGTTACAAATTTATGACAAGAACAAAATTGGTTTAACTTTTAATAAAAATAATTCAAGGTTAAAAGGTTGCTAAAAATCCTCTGAAAGGTAAACAAAACTTCAGTCTTTAACTCCCATTAAGTCTTTCCATTAAAAGTTCAAGATAAAACAGTCTGTGAGAATCTATAACAAGACTTTAAAATCATCAGTTGATTCTCCAACCTTTAGAGACCCCAAACGATGAAGAGCAACCAACGGGTTGGTCGCACAGAGTTCACTATACAGCCACACAGGACAGACAACACACCATGTATGGACACATGTCACTCACCAACGTTCAGATGTCACAAAACCAGAGTAAATAAACATGGCCGACGGGAAGGAAGCCAATTTTCAGAGCAGCAATGCAGAAAGACGTTTCAAACATCCACCAGACTTTCTGGTGCACCGTAGTGGTTTTGTCTTCTGTATGCTGATTGTTTCCATCACCTAACTTTATGATTGGTCACATTCAAAAGGCTGCGTGGTTGTTTGTCCCTGGGGAACACCCCACGCTGCGATAAACAAAACAACCCAACGTGTCAGAAATAGAAAGCGGTAAAAGGCCTGTATGACGAAATTCCTCTTTAACAAAAGAAAATATGAATAAAAGTACAAGAACAAAAAGGTAGCATGCACTGATATGTTGGCATCTGTTGGTGAGGTGAAGGTTCAACAACCATGAATCCTGCTGGGTAGTGAACTGATTTTAGTTATTCTTAATTGCAATTAATTAACCTAAAGGTAGGCAGAGGTAGAATCAAAATGAGGATTTTTCCTAACAGTCTTTTGACAGCGTGAGTGTGTACGGATGTCAGCAGATCCCCAGAGGCAAATGAATGCAAAAGGTATGTCAGGTTGATTTCAATCCACCACTTGGAAATCCACAGTGTACCAGTGCCTCACATAACCTCATTTTGTCTCTTCAATTTAAGGGATTTAAATATTGTACAGATTTACTTCTCTTCAAACATGATGCAAGACTGTCAGATATGCTCTTTTGCCTCTGTGTGGTGCCAGACAGCTGGAGATCAGAGGGGACTTGACTAATTGCTTCCCAAACAAATCATGATGGGGTAATGCAGGTTTATGTTGACACAAGTCTCAGACGGTTAAAACGTGTCATCAGCAGGTGAAAAACAAAATACATGTTTTGTTATCACCCTCAAAATGAACAATGATCTAAACATTGTTAGTGTCAATATTTCACAGCAAAGTCAGGTTTTATGTTCAGCAGTAGATTTGATTGGAAAATGGTTGAATTTTTGTGCCCTTGTCATTTTTTGTTTGTCAGCAACAACTTCCTTGCCAAAGCGTTTCAGGGCCAGATTGTTCTTTTGACAACATTTTAGAAGAAAAATGTCTCCATTATGTTGTAAGATGCCTTTAATGAAAAGTTTTATTAAAACACCACCAACCAAATCAGTACATTACAATGGACTCACACACAGACGCAAATGTAATTTCATATGATCAAACTGGACCCATCTTATCACATAATGCAGTCAAACAACACAATATAGCAGATAAGACAGTATTCACATGTAATTACAGCAGAAGCTTCTGAAAGCTGGAAGGAAAAAATCCATAAACAAAACATATAGGCTGTTAATAATTGTTCAGTTAGGTTGCTTTCACATCAGCCTTGTTGAGTTCACTTTAATCCAACTCTGGTTTGTTTGCCTAGAAAGTTTGCTTCATTTGGGGAGAAGTTAATTTGTAATCAAATGGAAAAAAGTGAACTCTGGTTTACTTACAAACCTCAGTCTCGGTTTGGTTGAATTAAACTCTGCTCCAGTTGAAATGCATACGTGAACACCAAGTGGACTGGAGACTGTAGCACAAAGCATTCTGGGTAAATGCAACCAAAACAAATGCACATGTCTGCCATATACAGAGTTCTTACTGAGCCCATTGCTGAAGAGTGTTTGGTACATTTGCTAAAGACAAAACAGAAATCCTACAAACGCTAAAATCTGACGCCACGCCAGTTTTGTTTACATTTTATGAAGAAGAAAGTTACTCAGCGTCTTCTTCAGAGGTTTGTGTGTTGTTTCCTTCAGTGGCTGTTGGTGCAGCGCCCCCACAGGGTTTGGTTTGTTTGACACAGTGCAGTATGAAAGAGAACTGCATCAGATGAAATGTAACAAATGTGGCAATTTCTGTCCTCATTTGAGGCTACCGGACTATCAGGTGTGAAAACATTCTGAGTATTTCAGTCTTAAATAATGTTATTTCTTTTCCTCTGTTTTCATTTGCACAAGACTTTATTCTTTGTTTTTTATGTGAACTAAAAGCCCAACCAGGGACAAGCTCTGCAAATTAGCTCAAGCTATAAATCTTAAACACTTGTCCCTGTACACAGATGAACTAACAAGCTTATGTGTTTTTGTTTTTTATGTGATTGAAAAACAAAAGTTGCACACAGTTGTGAAACAGAACAAGAATATAAAAATGATTTTTTTTTAGCTGTCCTGATTGTATAAAGTGTCACTGATTAAAGACACTAACTAAAGATGTACATGAATCTGTTCTGTTAAAGATGCATGTAGTTTCACCCACTCCTTCTTTAAGTACCAACATTTTGCTGTGAACTCTAACACAGTCTTTACATATTTCTGCTGAATTCAGCAGCTGGCATGTTCTCACTTTCTTCCACATAACTTGTGTGACTCTTGTTAGCTTGTAACCTTCTTCTAGAGCAAACTATTTATGCTTGAAGGCCAATGTGGCTGAATTACGACAACACTGCAAAGTAAAGACGCCCACAGTTCCTTCACAGAGATGAACAAGATTCTTGATGTTCACAGTTTCTGTTAATGGTGGAATCCTTGAACCAATCCAAGGATTACTACAGACGCCTGCTGTCTCCTGCTGTTTGACCCATTAACCGAGGGCCCTGACCCGTATCCTCATGATATTAACAGCTGCTCAGATTTCACATGACTGACTGATTTCATAATTGCATGTACAAGCAGATGTGCCCACAAACTGAAACTCGGAGAAAACCCTGTCATTTTTCAGGTGTATAATTGTGATGAGTAAGGCGTCTTTTGTCAGGTTTATCAGAACAGTTGGGGTTAGAACAGCACATCAAAGTTTCTCAAAAATTGCCACATTGAGATGTGCAAAACCATCATGAAACATATTCTATAAGCTGACTGAGCACAATAGAAAATTGGTATTGAATTGTCTCTGATTGTTACCTGCCAGACTGCATAGCCAAAGAAATCTCAGCTAAACGTTTATTCCTTCCACCAAATGTCACCGCCATGTTGAGGACAATTCTGAGGCGTGAATCCCCTTTGAAGAAACCTTGAAACGTTGTTTGAATGCTGTAATCATGCGCTGACACTCTGTGTTGCAGCCGGCCGCTCATCCTTCCCACAAGCCTAATCATAAGGTACTGAAAGGAAAAACTCAGATTGGAGATGTGGGAAAATCCTGAAGTTCCCATCCCTCACATAGACTGATCTCTAAGCAAATAATCCAAACAACAGAAAAGCAGCAAGTATGTACTAATGAGTGTCATAATGCTTTTGATGTTTGTGTCGTCAGATGTTTGCTAACTGGTCTTTACCAATCGATAGAATACGCTTAGACAGGAAATGTAAAATATATTTTTAAGTTTCTGAAAACGTCGTCAGCTCTTGTTTCATTCTTCCAAACACAGTATTGGATATTATTGTCTCAAATAAATAAACTACTGAATTAAAAACTGAACATTTTGTGAAAAACAGATCTTTCTCCCTTTCTGAAATCAGCCTCCTTCAATCTTATAAAATAGTGACTTTAAAACGCAAAGCTGCATGACTAAAATGTCCCAAACAATTTACAGATAAACCTGATTATTGTTTAGCATTAAACAACAAATGAGACGAAACCATAAAAATCCAGCAGGTCATCTGAATTCATCCTGCTGACTATCAGGTCTTGCTGCAGGAACGGCTGAGTGATTGTGAATAAAAAGATGAATCCCAGTCTAAAGTTCTTGGCAGGGGAGGGAATTCTCAAGCATTGCAAAAATGAAAACCCCTCTGAAACATTCACAAAAACACTTGTGATGTGGAAAAACACATAAAGGTTACATTTAAATCCAGCAGAGCCTCCTGTAGAGTGATTTCTAGTGGACGACAGAACAACAAATCCTCTTCAGCAAAGAGCAGCAGGCGTTGTATTGTAAGAATGTCAAAAAGGTCTCTTCACAGATTTGGACAAGTGTTGTTTCATCCACAGCCTGAAGAACTGAATTTACAACAAAAGGCAAATATACAAAACTGTTTTTACATGAGATTAGCTCTGGATGTGCAGAAACACTTTGATATTTTAAATCCTGCATCTGATGACAATGTTGTCTGATTTTCCAAGATTAAAGTAATTTAATGTCATAGGTGCATAATTTGTTTAATAATATTGAATGAATTCATGTAAGTTAGTTTATGTAGCATCACTTCACAACAAATGTCAACTTGAGAAATTTTACGAAAAATAATTTCTGTTCAATCAATATAATTGCATGTGTGCAACATTTTACTTACATTTTAAAATAATTGTCAGTTTATTTACATTTATTTACTATACATTTATTCATTTATTTTAACAGATGTGGGATCTGTCAAGCAGATCCCACATCTGTTTAACTCAAACGAAGAAATTATTATTCAAAGCTGGATGTGAGGTTAGTTTGCTTTAACTAGACCACTTGAGCCAACAGAGAATATTCTTTGAAGGAGATTGAATCAGTTCTTCACATATGCTTTCTTTAACTTTAAAATGGCTCCTTTTTCATGAACCAACACTCAGAGTATAATTGCTTCTCTCCCGGGAAGTTTAACTTCCAGGGAGGATTGTGTATACGTTTGGCATTTTGGGTAGAGTTTTAGTAGCATAGTAAAAACTGTTCACCTTGTTGGTGATTAAATAAAAATGTGCGTTTGGACAGGGATCTGCTTCGTCCATCAGTTTATGTAACCACTAAGAGGTAAGTATCACTCCCAGGGTGTTTTGAAGCTGAGTCTGTAATCCTCAGCACAGATACTTTTACAAATCCTGTATTTAATTAGATTTTCCCATTTAGTCGTTTGCAATCAAGAGCCTAATTCCACCATAATGCCTACAGTGAGAGGATATTCCAAGCAAACATAAAGCTTGTGTCCTACACTGTGCTGGTGTGTGTAATAGTCTGAGCTGTACCGTTTCACCTCAGAAATCCCTTTGGTTGTAAAAGTTCAACAGACCCCCGACTGGCTGAACGGATGTTCTCTGTTCTGTACCAGAGGATCAGCGTTGCACCCGGCCGTTCTTCTGCCCTTTTGATGTACTTCAATAGGGAGTTTATGGAAAAGCTTGGAAATGTTCACTAAATGTTTTATGTTTTTAAAAGACATGAAAAAATACCACCCATCCTTATTGCTGTAGATTGAACCTAAAAAAGGACAAAAAAAAGCTTGAATGCAGCAAAAATTTAATTAATTGAAGCATCTTTAACAAAAAAAAGTTTTAATAACTTATTTTTATGTTGTTTGAAGTGTCTAGGTACATTTAATTTTAATTCAATAGAATCCTATTCATAAATAATTTCAACACTTTTCTTTTGTCCTGATTGGCTGAACCATGAAGAGCAGAAATATTCGATATTTCTGCCCAGGTCCCTCCTGAAAATTAGATCTGGAACTCTGTGGGGTTTTACCTGGTTAAATAAAGACAATTTAAAAATAAAAAAAGATAATAATGGCTGTATATGTTAGATTCTACAATAGTGCTAAGCCGTTTCTACTGTAAGTATTCATGCATGGTGGGAAAAAAAATTGTGTTTGAATTGATAGAAGAGGCATTTATTAGCAAGCTGTAGCGGGGTGTGTATGAATTGTTTTCCAGATCTTTTCTGGTTCTTGTAATCCCTAAATACTGTGAATAGGGGGAACAATTAATGCTCCAAATACCATTAATTAGATCAGAAAGAGTGACAGAGTAGAAATGAGAACAAGATCTAAACTAATAACAACTAACAACTTCAGACAATTTGGTCCCACCAGTAAAACGGTTCAGCAGCAACCCGGTTCCTCATCGTAGCTTAATTACACGTTTTTGTCTGGAGGCAGAACAAAAGAAAAGTCCTTTCTGTGTTTTCTTCACCAGGACTGAATTTATTAGCCTGCACATGTTACTTTAAAAATCTTTCGGACAGAATTTTAGCTGGTTCGCCCTCTAAACAAGTGATCAAGTGGTTCACTTGTTTGTTCCTCCAAAATGAATTTCTTTGTTCTAATCCTACAATTAAGTGAGATGAAAAGTAGGGGACAGTGTTTTTACCACAACAACACATCCCACTTTACATTTCTGTGCTACTTTGTCTTATAGCACATAAAACCTCCCATAGCGTATATTGTAGTGATATTAGCTGATATTTTGGTGAAGCTCCAGTGTTGCTGCTCCATGCCCAGTGTGTTGAATTCCTGCTGAAGAGGAGCCTGTCATTTTGTAGCACCTAGCACTCGGCTTCTCTCTGATTCCATTAAATGCTTGTTGGCATTCATCAGCCGCTGTAGCAATTATGGTGTGACATTTAAGAGTTGTTCAGCGTTGAATTCTTGCTTTTTCGTCAGCTGAGACTTTTATCTCAAGCTTTTCATGTCAACATTTATTCAGAGCCGTTGCGGGTTAGAAAGCCGAGGCTGTCTGTTGGAAACACAAACGTTGTTTCTGTGCAGCCAGGATTCGCTGATGTTAATTACAGCTAGAAAACATTAAATCATCATGTGAGGCGATGGCTCCAAATTTCACTACGGTTTATAAAACAAAGCAGATCGTCATAATGACATTTTTAAAACTGTACCAAATACTGTCAAGTCAAATTACTATAATTATAAGAAAATAATAAGCTTACATTGCAGCCTCTGAAAATAACAATTTGAGATTTTGTTTCTGGTGTCTCGTCTTCCTCCTGACATCAGATTCTGTGAGGTTTGGATCAAAGAAAGAAAGAACACCTTCAGCATTTTGGGCAGAGAAACAAGAAGTCTTAAACATCAAAATCAAAAGAAATAATTGATTAGTTATTCTATCAGTAACCGACTAAACAATTCATCACTTTTAAACTTTTCCACAATATTCTAATTATTTTAGACATACATGTTTATAAACTGAATTATTGAAATTTTCATTGTAATGATAAAGATTTTATATTGATTTAACTTTGCTTCATGACTAATAAGATTCCCGATATCTTCTAAAAATAAATTAAGCTTCAGCTGTCCTGCAGGAGTTTATTTGTACATTATTTCCCTACCTGTAGCTGGGCTCTCATTGATGTAATGATCACCAGACTCACGGTGATGAATCTGGTGATCATCACTGTATCTGGATCACTGTATCTGAGCAACAGAGGATCCACTGTCATATTTTTATTCATTAAGACATTAAATGAAAAAGTGTTATTGATTTTCTGACAAACTGCAACAATCTGCTTTTTGTCTTGTTAGGATTTTGAAAAGACAGTCCATAATTAAAAAAGAAATTCAAACCAACATCAGCTCTTTTTGTTAAAATGTTGGGCTACTTCCATTAAAATGAAGTAAACAAACTATTTTCTTCATTTCAAGAAATCATGAATATAATACTTAACAGAATAAATACTTTTGTATATCTGGTGGCCAAAGTACCTTACAGGTGCATCTATAACAATTAGAGCATCATAAAAAACTTCATTTTTTATTATTTCAGAAGGCGAAGCTCATTTATATTATGAAATATTCCAACTCTCCATCAATTGTATGACTGTTGACTGTGGACTTCATAAAACCCAGCGGACCAGAACCAGCCAACAACATGGCGCCTCAAATCACCTGAAACTTCACATTAGATTTCAAGCAACATGGATTCTTCTCCTCTCCACTGGTCCTCCAGACTCTGAGGCCGTTTTGTCCAAAATAAATTCAATAATTGGGCCACAGAGAAGCAGTCCGTGTGTTTTTCTCTGCAGGGTAAAAAGCTGGTAGTCCAGATCTGAATGGTCCGTTCTGACTCCAGCTTCGGTCCATTCTTTGTAAAAAACTTCCCAAAATTCATGAATGGATTTGGTTGGTAATCCTCTCCATGCTGAAGTTACTGCTGGTGCAGCTTTTTCACTCTGTAGAAAAGCTGCTTCTTTTGAAAGTCTTCCCACGATGGTGTAGCTCATAAAACTTCTGCAGTTGTTTTGAGTTAACTATCAATATGAGTTTACGAGAAATAAAGGAAATAAAGTTTTTCATTAGTGTAAATTATATGAATTTATTTTCAAATAAATCTTAAACTTTTTCATGACATTCTATTTATCACTTATATATTTTAATCATTTAAAATCATCCAAGATATTAGATATTTATTTTTTCCACTTCTGTTTATTGATTTACTTTAATGCTCTCGTCACATCCACAACATCTGCAGAAGTAAATTGTTGCAGACATTAAGCCACTGGTGTTACTCTATCAACAGTGCCCTGGAGAAACCATAAAGACTAGAGGAATTTTATCCAGTTGGTATGGGAGATGAACATTTCTCTAAATGCTCCACCATCTCATAGTCCAGCTCTAATTCTGACCCAAGGCCGTCTTTTGATAGTTTCGTCTGTTGAAGTAATATCAGGAATAAAAAGTCAATGCTGCTCTGTAAATAATGAACAGAGCAGAATCAGATGTTATTGAAAGCATGTGTTTAAAGGGCAACTTTACTCTCTCAGCCAACTAATAGACTGAACAACTTCTGATGAAGGCAGCAGAGAGATAACCTTTAAACATGGTGAATTACTCCTGATCAACCCGGGTCTGCAAGGGAAACTTAAGGTACATGCACCCACTCCTTTCATAATTGGATTCATACTGCAGGCTTGAAGAAACAATATGGACTGGAAATTGCAAAGACCAAAGGGCCCTTCTGTGTTCTAATGATAAGTAGAGAAGTGATTAGATTTTTATTTTTTTTATGCCTTATATAAAAAAAGAACTAGACTTCTTATTATGATAAAGGTCAGTTTGTTATCTCTGACTTCACCTTATGAATTTGAAGTCTATCTTTTTGGAGGTGAACATGCTAAACAAATATTAAACACAAACACTGGAGATAGCTTTGTGTGTTAACGAGGCAGTTTGTCGCTAAAGCAGTGAATTGAGATTACCACTTGCTGTCTGTTCCCTTTCAACAGTCTGTCTTTCATGTGAAGTGGGAGAGGCCAGACTTCGGGTTCTGACTGGAAACACATGAACTCAAACCTCCTGGTCCAGTCCTGACATGGAGAGCTGTGGGGCGGAGCTATAACCAACTGGGCAGGTTTCATCCTAGATTCAATTCATCAGAGGGAAACAGGGAGACACAACCATACAGTCATGATTAAAGAAAATGTAGAGATCAATTAACCTCTGGGAGGAAACTGGAGTACCCAGAGAGCTTCATGCAGATTCAAACCCACAACCTTCTTCATCCAAACATCAGTACTACCATCTGCACTCTCTGCCCCTCAGAATCCATCATTAATTCTTCAAGCAAGGATCATATCTCCAACTCCAAGGAGGTGGATGAGCAGCAACTAATGGTGACCTCCAGAACACGTTGCTGTGGGATATTGTTTCTGCTGCCCAGATATTGAGTTGTTGGCATGTCGTAACAGTCATGAGACTTCAAACTGCAGCCGTGTCTTCAGTCAGAGGCTTTTTAGATGTGTTGGAAAACTAACTGCTACTTCAGATTGGAGCGTTTCTCCCAACAGTATCGCTGAATCAGAAATCTGGGGCTGATAAACTGCTTTGATTGAAAAGGTTGAGATGAATTGCAGTTTGATTCAATATAAAAATCTAATGTTTCAGACATGCTTGACTCTTAGCCAGAGGTTTTACTTACCTTCTGTATAAAAATATTACACAAATCTTGCAGAGCTGTGATTCTTTAAGCAAAGTAAGAAAGCAAGCAGAGCCTCTACCTGTGATAAAAACAGAGTCTTGGCTTGAGGTTTGTTATTTACTCTCTAAAATGAGCATTTTAATGTTTTTGTCCATCAAGCTTTTAACTTGCTGATCTCACAGAATCGGAGGGTCCAGCTCAACAAAGCTCCTACCTGGCACTGGACTGGAAGTGTTTCTGTGATGCCAGCTTGTAATTTCTGCCTTTTCTGCGCCAACATAAAAAGACCAAGTAAAATAGGCAATAGCAAAATAACTTATTTGTTGGTTTTATTTGATGGTTTGTGGAAGCATATTTTATGCATATTGATTAATCACTATGTCACTTAAACTGTATGTTTTAATAGATTGGGAGGGATTACTCAGACATGCCCTCCATGGATCAGACTCTTCAAATTTAAGGAAATCCATATTGGAGATTTTCTGATTCGGAAATGATTACTGATGTGTAAAGTGGACTCTCTAATTAGCTCTTTTGTTAATTTAAATTTATCAACAAATCAGCCAAAATTCAAGTTGTTAGTCATAACTGCACCCTTGCCATAGCAGCTCAGAAGAGTTTATCAATCATCTATGAATGAGCTGGGTTAATTAATAGGCAGCCAAAGGGCATCTCCAGGCATTAATATTCTTCACTATTAGCACTGCATCCAGACAGCCTTTTGGAAGGAGCTGTGAAAGATGTGCTCTGCCTGCCTGAGGATTGTAGGGAGGAAATGCAAGCTAGGAGAGAGGTGCATCGCCATGGGAATTTCTGCATCCTCAACCTTGGGCAGTTAATTGAGGGGAAAATACAAGTCATGCAGAGCGCTGGAGCCGTCTCTACACTTCCTGTTCCTGCTTTCATTCTCATTGTTGTTCCACTGGATTCTGGTCACATTGTAAATGCAAGGATGTGAGGAACGATTCCCTTTACGGTTCTGTGTGAAGCTGAAGGCAATTATACATCAATAATTAGGGCTGATTAGAGTCATACCTCAGGGTACCTTGAGACTACATAATGAGTTGATTTCAAAGGGGAGCAGTGAAAACGTAATAATATTGATGAATATGTACACTCACACTGTAATTTTGGAGCCCAATACATGCTGCATAATCGTTGACCCAATTTAGAAATGGAAATCACATGATTGGCATTAAAATGGATGGTTGCTCTAGAAAGGTTTTAGATGTTGGGAGGATTAGTCTCCATTCATTTTTCCTGCTGTTTACAGTGTAAACCCCTACTAAAGCATAAACCAGCTCTCAGACCATTTCTGGAAAATTTCACCAAAATAAGGGGAGAACAGAGAGAATGAGAGGCTGTAGGCAGGACAAGTGACTTTGTTTCAAATAAGCAACTAGTGACAAATCTAGTGACCATTCTGTGCTACTGGAGACATTGACAACAACACATGAAAGCACCATTTGCTCTGCAGTAAATGTCCTGACTCAGGAAAAACCAGGTGCTGCTGTGAATCCCTCCCACTTCCCCATCACTCCTACAGTAAAAAACCTGCAGTCCATGTTGCAAATAAATAACGTGCACAACTGAAAAATGCTGTCGACCAATGCTCACAAATCCAACTCCTGACCCGCCACCAGGGGGCGCGTGCCTGAGTGAGCCACCGTTCAACCCAAAGAGGGCAGCACTGAGATGGTTTTAGGAAAAATGTTGCAGAATTTCACAGTTAGATCAAAATGTCACATTTTGGACAGAAACATAAATCGTACACTTAACGTCTGTCTGATCATAACAAGGATTTTTTTTTTTTTTTTTTTATAAATAACCATTTAGAAGATAAAAATCAACATTTTGATATCACTACTTTGTTGACTACATTAAGACTCGTTTTTAGTTAGCTTACAGCTGGCCAGCTGAAGTGAGGAGGAGACCAAAGAGATTTAGAATTAAGAGTTAGTCGTCTTTACAAATGTTGTTCTTTTGTCTTTTTCAGATCTACTTTTCTATTGTTTTCAATAGTCAATTAGGTTTCCATGGTCACATAGTTGTAGAAATGTACAGTGACTTTTGAATGAGAACAATATTTCATTTGAACAACTTCTCTTATATTTAAACTGCAGGTTTGCATGAAAAGACTTGAAAGCGGACATGATTTGAAGATGGATGAATGTTTTGCTGAATCTGAAAACTTTTGATCACCATCAAAACGTTGTGTGAGCCGTAATCAGACATGTCTGCACTCATCAAATCAGAGCATTATGACAGTGATGGGGAGTTTTGAATCACAGAAAACTGATTGAATACCACAGCACACACACACATGCACACGCACACGCACACACACACACAAAACTAGAAGTACTTTGGAAAATCTCAAAAGAACAATTCAAAGCCTGAAGCTTCAACCTATGCTTAGAGGTTTTTTACTTAAATACAGGCACCTCCTTGAAAAGCAGCCCACAAACTTCCTCAAAAAACCCAAAAGGCAACCAATATAATCAGAAGGAGTCAGACTGGGCAGCTCTGCAGGTCCAGGATCCTGATGGCTGCCATCAGCAAATGGAGCAAATGGCAGCAATTTTGACATTTGACCTTCTGATTTATGTCAAACAAATCAGAATGTCATGTAATGTTATTTATTTGCACATCATTTGTAATTAAAGATGTGTTGCTTTAGTTCAGTGGTTCCCTGGTGGCAGTAAGGATCTCCTCGGGAAGTCAACGTTCTTCTAATGAACCGTCATTCGACCCAGCTGTGTGGAACCAGGGAGAGAACCAACACATGCAGGGATCCGCCGTCCAGGACCCACTTTGGGATCCACTCCTCTAGCTGCAGGTCTGTTACTTTTCTTCTGTTATTGTTAGTTCAGTAGTTAAACCATGTCAATGTTTTCAGTGATACATAGAGGCTCTATGAGCCCAACTCAATGTAAACGTTAATGATGTCGCCCCCTAAAAATCAGCTGTTGGGTTACGTTACAGGTCATCCTGTTTCCTCAGTGACAAATCCAACCTCCATTATGCTTCCTGGACAAAAAGAACCCTGCATAAAAATAAATTCAGTATCCAACATTCCAAATTACTCATTTTTTATGGTCATAAAATGTAACAATAACAGCATTTCTCATTTTTCAGGTAATTTTTTTTGTCTCTTTGGTCATGAATTATCATACAATATTCTTAATGAAAACAACCATGTTTTGATGAAATTGTGCAAATTTAAAATGAACTGATCCGTTTTGGTGCCGTCTGAATCGGGTCTCTGCTTTTTGCAGATGATTCTTCATCAGATCATCATGTCCTTTCACTGGAGCAGTTTGTAGCTGCATGTGAAGCGGCTGGGATGAAAATCAGCAGCTCCAGTCTTGAGTCTGAGAGGGTGGAGAAAAGGTTCTGTGGAGGAGTTTGGGCATCTGTGGGTTTGTTCAGGAATAAGGTGAAAACGGAGCGGGACAGTTGGATTAGTGATATCTAGACCTTTCTGCCTCCACAACCCAACCTGGAATTAAACAGAATGAATGGATGAATGAACTAAATGTCATTAATACTTGATGTAATTCTGAGTTTTTTATGCTCCAGATGATAATATTTAAACAACTACATTTTCTTGCTTAGGGTCGTGTAAAAAGCTGTGCTAGTTCTCTTACACAGCTCCTTTTCATCCGGATTAATCTTTCATTTTATTCCCCCATTATGTTCACACTGTGTTGACAACGCAATGTTTCATGAAAAATAGGTCTTCTTCCAAAAAACACTGCGTGCAGGCAACAGAGAGTAATCCACACTGCGCTCTGCCTTTCTGCTCTTCATCCTCTGCCTTGGCTCCTTCACTCCATGAAATACTGTCTGTCCAACCTCTGCTAAATATTATTAGTCATGCGCTACAACACTGAAGTAAAAAATTTTATCTTCACTAACAAGAACATGCTCAATTTGAGCAATTTATTTGACATGGCAGCAAAATATCACACTATTTTTTCTCCTTAAGCACATTTTCACAATACTTCTGTGTAGATCATCATTATTTTAAAATATCTTGCATTGCTGCGCTACACATGGAGTTGAGTTTTTCCACCAACAAGGTGGGGGGCAGGAAGGAGCCTGAATGTTAAAGCTGGTGGTTTCTGGAAAACCTTTGACCTGCATTTTTAAACTATGGCTTTCACACAGTCCTGTGTTTTTAGTAGGAATGTTTCCCTGAAATGTTAGTATTTATCACTGCTCCTGTGTGCAAGGATTGATTATCAGTGTGGGTTAGTGGGTGAGATAATGATGCTTTGGTTTCAGATTGTGTGAGGGGAACAGTCCTTTCCTTCCCCCGGGGTAATCATGGATCGGAACATTGAGCGAAGCAACTCGAGGAACTGATTTTGTGTGGGCACAAATCAATTCCACTACTTCTTTCAGCTGGGCGGTAAGTTACTGTTGCTGTATCCTCTGTTACTGCGATCCTTTCTCCAATTATGGACAGGAGAAATCTCAGCAGTGTCCAATTTCAGAACATCAAGATTTATACCCTTTTCAGAAACATCGGAGGACTTTAAATTTCCATCTGCGCCTGGGTTCCTAAAAATCTGATACTGCAGTGAATTTGGGAAAAACTGCAGTTGTAAAACTTTTTCATCTTGACAAAATTGTTTAATTAAATATCAATCTTTTGCACCTATGAACACATGGCACAAAGCCTGGGTAACATCCATAAATTACAGTAACTAAATAACTACTAGATAGTAAGATTGCGAAATGGCTACAGAGTACAACGTTGTTGACTGTCTGCAGAGAAGTGTGGCGCTGTCTCATGACCGTTTCGTAAAAAAAAAGAGAATTGTGGTGACATCCCTCAGCTTCAGGCACACACCTTTCACACACTGCATGAAAGGTGTGTGTTGATATGAAAGTCCTAAAGCCACGTGACTGCATGTGAACTGTTCGGATTCAGACGGAGTGTGGGAGCCTTTAGTCTGTTATTGTTCTCTTGGTATTCCACACTGCTCAAAATCCATCAATTATTTATAAATCCCACTTGTATACATCACCAACATGGATTACTTTGATCATGTTTATTTACACTTCTTTAAAATTTCATATCAATGGAGAGAAGATTTTCTCATTTAAAATGTTTAACTTCAGAAAAGGAAGAGATGTCGGTGTTGGATCAATAAATGGATACAAGTTTGCTACAGTGACGTGAACCCTGAGCTTTTTTGTTTTGTCTTTGCAGAGTCATGAGAATTCAGCATCTTAAATGCATCTTGGTTCAGTTTCACAAAGTGAGTTCTGACTCAGAAAGCAGACAACTTGATTTTAATACTTATCTATCAAACATGCCAGCCAGAGTGAAAGGTTTTATTCTCAGGTCTGCACGGCTCGTTCTTAGCATGCAGGATGGCCTTTCAGCAATGCTGTTCATGCATCTTTCATGAAGGCACCGAGTATGTTGTTGGTTTCTGTTTTCATCATATTCAGCATAATTTATATATAGAAAAAAAGTAACTGAAAATATGCTTTACTTGTTTTGTTTGTAAGTTCAGTTGGAAGGTCAGAGGTCAATAACATTGGTGTTGTTTAGGGCTTTCTGAGCCTCCACATGCACTCTCACTAGTGTTGTGTTTGTTATCTGAACAGGCACCGACTGTGTAAAGAGGGAATGCATGATGGGACCCAGAACTGAACCCTAGGGGACACCGGTGCATGATGGGACCCAGAACTGAACCCTAGGGGACACCGGTGCATGATGGGACCCAGAACAGAACCCTGGGGGACGCCGGTGCATGATGGGACCCAGAACAGAACCCTGGGGGACGCCGGTGCATGATGGGACCCAGAACTGAACCCTAGGGGACACCGGTGCATGACGGGACCCAGAACAGAACCCTAGGGGACGCCAGTGCATGATGGGACCCAGAACAGAACCCTAGGGGATGCCAGTGCATGATGGGACCCAGAACTGAACCCTAGGGGACACCGGTGCATGATGGGACCCAGAACTGAACCCTAGGGGACACCGGTGCATGATGGGACCCAGAACTGAACCCTAGGGGACACCGGTGCATGATGGGACCCAGAACTGAACCCTAGGGGACGCCGGTGCATGATGGGACCCATAACTGAACCCTAGGGACGCCGGTGCATGATGGGACCCAGAACAGAACCCTGGGGGACGCCAGTGCATGACGGGACCCAGAACAGAACCCTGGGGGACGCCAGTGCATGATGGGACCCAGAACAGAACCCTAGGGGATGCCGGTGCATGACGGGACCCAGAACAGAACCCTAGGGGACGCCAGTGCATGACGGGACCCAGAACAGAACCCTAGGGGACGCCAGTGCATGACGGGACCCAGAACAGAACCCTGGGGGACGCCAGTGCATGATGGGACCCAGAACAGAACCCTAGGGGACGCCGGTGCATGACGGGGCCCAGAACTGAACCCTAGGGGACACCGTTGTTCAATGTGACAGAAAATAACTTTCTCTCTCCCAGTGTGATACTTTGAAGACTGTCGGTAGGAAGGATCAAAGCCTGGCTGCAGATGGTCGTCCAGAGGAACAGTCCAACTGATTGGTTGGGATAAAAGTGTAAAAAGATAAATAGATGTAGAGAAATATGTGGCTATTCTGAATGGTCAGAGTACAGATTGTGTCCTCTGTTGATCCAGTTTCTCTGTTCTGCACAGCCTGGTATTGCAGGCAAATGGCTTGTTTAATATGAGCCTGGACCAGTCTTAAATTATCCAGCTATTTGTGGGTGAATACAATTGGGCAGCTGTCATTTGGGCAATTTGTTCTTTTCTGTAATGGTTGTTGTTTTTGCAGCACATATGGTAAATGCATAGTGTGGTGACAGACTGAAGAGGTGTGTGGAAACACCTGGCAATTGATCTGCACACGCTTGAAGTGGCTGCCCTTCACTTTCTCTTTTAGATATATTTGTTTTCTTCAGAAAACTTTAACGTACGTTTCCTGTTACTATGGCTTAACTTTCCTCAGACAAATATTAGTAAATATTTATGTTTCTCTTGCTACAGTTATGTGGGTGAATGAATGAATGAATGAATGAATGTTAATTTATTTGGAAAATGGTTATTTTTCATAGTTAAGAGAACCGACTGTGTTTTAAAGCAAAGTTCACCTCTGAAACCTTTTCTGTCAGCAGATGAATAAATGAGTAATCCATAATCAGAACAGATTGAAATATTTTAATTTGTGTAATGACTATGAAATGATTGTTTCACTTTCTGAGATAACTGGCCAGAAATATTGAAGTTTTATGATATATTCAGGTTTTTGGTGAAAATCTGTCTGGTTGCAGCTCAGAGATGTGACTTAAATCCAGATTAAGCAGAGAAACATTCAGTAAACGTTTTCACGGTCGGTCTTGTTATCAGTGAAACAAACATGAAGTGGAAAAGCAGAAAGGAGTTAACACAGAGACACTTTATCAGGACGGATCCGCTCTGTGGTCTCCACTGGCTGATGAAGGGCCATAAATATGTTTACAATTGCTTCCTTCAGTCATATTGTAATAGATGATGGAGGATAATGATCGCTGTCAGCTCATTTCTGTTAGACTGGTCGTCATAAAGGATACAGTTCATACCTCCTTTGCTCCCTGCACTTTAACAATGCTGTTTGTTTGCATTGCTAAAATCAATTATGTAATTAATCAAGTCTCTAAACACAAAGACACCACAGAAAAAGTATTTATCTTCTAAGCACCTGCCAAATGCTCAATTCATCCCATATAGCAACTAAAATTACTACAAATGGGAAACCATAAGAGGAATCTGCCTTCAGCTGCTCAGTCAGCTCAATCTTCCAAACAGCATCAGCTTCACAGTTTGTCTCTTCCAAACATCCTGGCTGTAGTTCTCCTCTCTGCTGTCTTGGTTTGGTCACCTAACGTGAGAGAGGAGTCTAATGGTGAGAGGAGAACGTTTTATTAACTAACTGTTCGTATGAGTCAGAAGATTTTTATCACGTTTGTCAGCAGAGTGTGACAGGAAAACTGAGGAAGATGATGAAGAGTTTCAACCTGTTGGGTAACAAGCTGTAAAGGTGCTTCATCTTTGTTTGGGTTAGGAATGACCTGATGTACATGAACAGAGAGTTTCCAACCAAAACGGCACAGCAAAAACCTTTAAACAGCCTGAAACAGTCAACAACTGTAACATGTTCCCTGAACACAACAAGATACCAGAAAACAAAAGCAGAAAAAATAAAACATTTTTAAAACATTCCTGGGTTCAAATCTCAAGTACCATGTTCCTATTCTAACTCAATTAATTACTTAATTGTGACATTTATTAAAGCATATTATAATGATCTTCTAAAAGCAGAATAAACGAGGAATATTCTGTCTTCATGGAACGACTTGGCCATGTTCCAACAGTCAGAGCTACAAATTGCTTGTTAGACAGCCTCCTCTTTGAAACATACAGCCTTCATTCTGGCTCACTGGTTCTGACAGCCCAATTTCATATATTTTCCTCGCAATAAGCACAGACATATTGTTGTCACAACAACCTTGTACGAGCAATAAAAAAGTTATAGTTGGCATCATTCTCCCATCCAGGGAAACAGAAGACAGCATTCAAGGCTCCACAAAATGAAACCTCTGATGAAAACAGCAAAGGTTTTGGAGCCAGTTTTTATTTAACAATCACCTTGACATGTTTATTTTGTTTCAGGTCTCATTCCAGCTTCCATTCAATGTATGCAGATAATTTACATATCAATAAATATCAACCCACTGTATTCACAGCAGGTTAAGGATATATTAATGTATATATGCAATCAGTCTTAATACAGCGATGTCTTGACAAAAGACCTTGACATGGATGTTATGTGCGATAAGAGGCTTGTGTTGGAGCAGTTTTCAATAAACTACCAGGACTGAAGCCTTCTGGGAGAGAAAGAGCTCCAGTAAAAAGACCATGACCTCTGATGAAAATAGGTATGCCTATATATCTTATATTCTTCAATTTGTTGAGCATAAACATGTTTTATCATTGAAAAAATACTTTTCCTGTACAGTCTGAGCACATTGGAATACAAATCCAAGTTTTTATATTGTTCCATGGAGAAGCAGTGATCCAAATCTGAACATCCACTTAATAAAGGAAGAGTAGATTTAGTTACTATTAAAGAAGTTAAAGAGAGCATTCTGACCAAGATCCACTTAAAACTGCCTGCGCTGCGTTTCCCCAGAGCCTGATAATTAACCTCCACCTGTTCCAGAGTAACTTTACTGGGCAGCTCCCATTCCGGTTAGTGTGTCTTGCCTTAGGGCAGCGCTGCAAATAACAATATGCTCACAGGCAGCTTGACCGGCTAAATATATGAAAAACTCCCATTCTCAAGGAACTAAAGTAAACTTTGTATAAAATGTCATTTGAAAGACATTAAGCTGTAGGATCTTTATTCTTTTATTCTTACTTGTAAAAATCCACTTTCAGTGTTAGCAGATATTCTGCTAACACTGTCTGCATATATGCACTGTCTGTGCAAATATATCCATATTTTTTCCCACAGTCAAATCTTCTGAATGGTGTGTAAATTATTGATATCTAAATGATAGATCATCTCAGAGCTCTGATCAGTCCAGGATGCAGTAAAGGATGTAAGAGACAGAAATGAAACTTTTAAGTTTGAGTACAAAACAGTGTGTGTCAAGATAAACATTCAGATCAGGATTTTTAAATATATTTAGATGAAAAATTCAAGCCTTCAGTCAACGGGATTCACTTTTAAAAAGAGAACCAAATCTGGAAAACTCAAAATATTTCCAGCCATCAGCTGAAACAAGCCCTGACTGAGAGGGACAAAAAGAAGACACGAAGGAAAGAAAACCTATATACAGATTTTAATGCTTTTTATTTACAGACCTGCCCAGGATGAGCAGCAGGTGAGGCAGTGAACTACCAACCACATTTCGTCCCTTTGTGTCTCGCCTTACAGTCCATTTGCTTTCCGTTGTGAGTGAACTTCACCAGGGTTCGTTTTAAGGTTCAGATGGAATCAGAGTTTGCTTGTTTGTTCTGCTCCAGAGTTCAGATGAGCTTCCACTTCTGCCCAAGACAAACAGACAAGCAAGGAATCCATCTGACTCTGTGGACAGAACTCTTCCTGATTTTCAGAATGAATTGTTGTTTTCCTCTTTCAGTATCTCCCAGAACATTCCTGTCATTAATTAATCCCAATACACTGCAGTGTCTGGTTGCATTGTCTCAAGAAGGGAAATGCTTCAGGAGTCTAGACATTCTTCCAAAGTAAATGTGTGCAGTAAGAAAGATTGTCTTAGTGATGACAGAGAAACATTCTTCAGGTTTCTGAAATGTGAAGTTTATTTTATTTCTGCTATCAAACTGCACTGAAATGTAAAACAGGAATTCAAAACAGCAGCTGAGCTCCATGGCAATAAGAGCAAACCGGAGACAGGAGCAGGTCATCAGAGGATGACACGGAGATGAACATAGAAAAATACTTACAGGAAAACATAACGCAAAACAAACTAATTGGTAGCCAGAAACAAAGACTGTTAATACGTAAACAATACAGGCTTCATTTCCTGATATATTCAGACATCATCTGGACAGACTTCATGTTGGACAGAAAACGTAACTCCACACATCATTTTGCAGCCAGATTCATTATAATAAGAACAAGAGAGTTTGAAGCTGTCAGCATCTAGCACTTTCCCAATCATTTTGACCACTCAAAGCGCTTTACACCAGAGTCACATTCACCCATAAACACTCACAAATTCATACACCGATGCGTAGGCAAGTTGGGGTTAAGTGCCTTGCCCAGGGGCACATCAACATGTGGCAGGAGGAAGCTGGAATCAAAGATACAACCTTCTGATCACAAGATGACTACTCTCCCCACAGAGCCACAGTCGCCCCACATGGTTTAGAGCTTTGTGACCTTGTTCAGACGGGAGACTCCACTTCACACGGACATTTTGTGAAAACTCAGTCTGACCCACGGTTTGGATCGGATGTTGTTCATTGTAAAGTTTATAAAGACGTATGCAATGAGAGGGAAATAGATGGTACAACAAACCCAGATACTTTTCCACTGAGGATGTATAAATTACACACAACAGTTTTACAGTGAGTCCTTGAAACATCTGGGGTGATTGGCACAATAAGAGCTTAAAGCAAGAAAGCAATGCAAACTATAAAGATGGAGATTATGAAATATTCCGTCAGCTGATGTTCAATATTTTAATAAGAAAGAATTATTGAAATATTTTAATAAGATGTTTTTGAAATGAGTAAATGTGTCCATAGAGAATACAGTTGGAATAAAAAATGCATACATCTGTGGTTTATGTAAAATTATATATATATTATTTTTCTTCATGTGGTGCAGAAAATCCTCTGTCTGTCCCTGAATGGGAATGCTGGAGCAGTTTGACAGCCCATCACAGCCTGGGCTGTCTACAGAATGGATTAATGACATCAACACACATGCGCCATCCTAAACACACACAGCCGATCCTTTTGCATCTTCTTCTGGATCCTCCCTATGGCTGGCCCTCTCACATCTCTTGCTGTAAAGTTTCTCCTCCAGCACAGAAACTCCCGCTGTGATATGGACGTGTCAACACCAAGAGTGGAAAAAGTCTGACCAAATTGTCCACTCATTTTCCGGTGCCATTCTTGTGTGAAAACGGATTAGGAGACTGGCTGGAAAGTTGGATGTGTGAGTGCTTGATCTTTTATGCCACTGAAAGACCAGAGGAAGGAAAGTAACATGCAGACATTCCTTAGTCTGCTTTAAACAAACTAAAGAACAATTATATACATCCTTTGACTTTAACTTCTTTATGTGGACCACAGGAACGAACAGCAGGGCAGAAACAGTAATGACTAAACAAGTCGAGTTGCTGCTGCATCGCATATTTGGTCCTTAATGGCTCACATAGTCTGCTTTGATTTTCAGTCTGCAGCAGACATGTGGGATCAAGGATGACTCCACTCAAACTGAGGATGCCAATGGATGGTTTTCATCTTGTGTTTAAGAAAAATTCAAAGAAGCTCTACAGAAAGCTCAGACCTCATCAAGGTAAAGGAGGTGAAACCAGGTGACAGGAATTTCTAACGAGTGGAAAAAGAGCAGAGATCACATGAAAGAGGAAGACTAGCTTCATATGAAGAAATCACATCCCACCGTTTTAACAAACGGACGTAAAGGACACAATATACAACAAAATGTTAACAGGTTTCACATTTTCCAGAGGATCCTGACACTCCAATCAATTATTCACCCATCCACATACACATTCATACACATTAGGTCTTACAGAGTTGCAATCAAAATCAACATATAAAGGGCAACAGAGTTTCAGGAGGAACCAATCAGCAATCAGGAGGCGGAGTTGTTGTAGGAGTTCAGCAGCAGAGGAAAACATTCAATCTGTTAAACACGGTTTCTAATTCTGAGCAGTCAAAGTCACAGCAAACAGAAAGTTTATGACATCTTGTTACTGGCTCCACATTTCTCTCTTTGCAGTAGGAATCTTCAGTTTCTGATAAGCTTCATAGTTTAGCTTCCTTCATGGTCGAGCTAATGTGCTTCATGCATTATGGCTGAAGTTTAGCATTTAGGTAAAATCAGATCCAATTGTTTAAAACTTCAACAGAGTCCACGCCTCAAGCAAGCAATCGTTGGTCAGAAACTGAGGGTCCAGACCTTCTGTGAGAAGAAACCACAAAACAACGGTCTGGTCGTCTGTGAAGGTATCAAAAGTTTTCTTTTTGATAAATTTATTCAGATTACCTGATAAAATAATTTCCTAAGCCTTGAACATCTCAGAGCTCTGGTCCAAACATCATCAGGATGTGGAGAGAAGATGGTGAAACTGCAGTCCTACCAATAATCAGTCATTCATACAAACTGTGTGTGAGGGGAGACAGGCAGAGGATTGATCAGAGACGCAGCCAGGAGCCGCCTCTGGAGGATCTGACCTCTCTGGAAGAGAGGCAAAAGGAAACCCATGAAAATCCTGTTTGCAGTTTGCCTCAAGTCAAAGAAGACTCAACAAACTGTAGCGAGGTTCACCTTCCAGCAGGACCACATACAGCCAGAGCTACAATGAAGTTTAGATCAGAACAAATTCATGTGTTAGAATGGCCTAGTCAAAGTTCAGACTTAAATCTAACCAAGAATCTGCAGCAAGGCTTGAAACCAGAAGTGTACAACCGTTCATCCATCCATCCTGTTGGTTAAAGTGGAGCAGTCTGGTTACTGATGCTCAGATTTGGCTCACATTAGTTCTTGCTGGTTTTGACATAATTTTTTGCTTTTTTAATGATCTTTTTCAGCGATCAAGATTTATTTCTCATTAACATTTTCAAACTAGTAAATGCAGTATTTGAAAGGAAATACTGATGTTGGTATCATAGAGGTAACTTTGTTTAAAGATAATTTCTCTTATTTCAACTTCATCAGACAGAAAATAATCTTCCTCTATAACGCCTTAGTGTGTTAAAATTCAATAAACTTCAGAACTGTTTTTATGAAATGCAGCACTGATATTTAGAGGAAGTTGTAATGAATAACAAGATAATTATCCAAAGGAAGTGGATTCCCACTGAAAGAAAGAAGCAGACCTGAACCCCACAGGGGTTTTGGAAAAGTTGGAAAACATTTTGAAGGTTCAGACTGAAGGTTGTATGTAGTTACTTATAATTAATAAATGTTTACCATTTATTCACTGTGTTCATGTAATTGTTTTAATCTACATAGTAGATGTTGCCTAATTAAGTCTAAACTTTTACGTTAACATTCACGTCCATTTTTATGTCTTCCAGACAAGAGAAAAAAACTTTTACATTTCTAAAAACTGACAGCTTTGGTTTCACTGAAAAATCTAATTTTATCAGATCTCTCTAAGCAAAAGTTTGAAGACAAAAGGTAAAAAAAAGCATCTTTACCGTCTTTAACCCATTGGTTCTAGACAGAAGACAAGTTTCATGTTGTTCACACCAAATTCTGATCCTTCTATCAGAACATTATTGCGGAAAATGAGACTTATTTGATCAGGTAATGTTTACAATGTGTTACTGTTCCATTTGTGTGAATTTCAGTCTCAGTTCCTTGTTGACAGGAGTGCCATTGTTGTCTGGTGGCCCATCTGCTCCAAAGTTTACCTTAACTGTGAGTTTGGAGATTCTGCTGTTTCCATTCTCCTCTCAAGGCTTTTCTTATCCACACAGCTTCTGCTTGCTGGATTTTTTCTCTTTCTTGAACCATTATCTTTAAAGTGGACATGTCACGCTTTTAAATCTCTCCTTTTCACATTTAAATCATTCAGTTGGGGTCTTTAAAGAGGAACTGAAAGGTTTCGGTGTGAATTCCTCATTATTGTAGCTCAACAGATTATGTTACTTGTCTTCTGATGCGAGAGCAACTCATTTCTGATGCCGTCTCCTTAAGTGTGAATAGCCACTTCACACACCTTCCTGTCGGAGAGAGTTTCACTAAACTAAACCGTCTGGCTATTTTTGTAGTTTTACAGCAGATTTACGATTATCTGTCTCTGAATGCATTTGGATCATGTATTCCCCAAGAAAAACATGGAAAAAACACTGAAAACATGTTGGTGTAATAATACTATCCAAAACACGCAGTGCAGTTCTGTCCTCAAGAAGCTAACAGCTAGCACACAGCGCTAACAGAAGCAGAAGGCACGATGCTACTGCTATCAAAACCTGGATGTCAAAGCAACACAATGAATTCATGTCTTTATTAAAGTTTGTTGTCATTTTAGCATTATCTGCTGCTTACATCATTGCTGATCGACACAAGGATGTGACCTTCAACCAGACCGAGTCTTTCTGCAAATCTTTCTTGATACTGGGAGAGGAATGTGAATGAAACCCTTCCAGAAGGAGTGCTGCAGCATCCTGATGCTCTGGGACGGTGAGACGAGCGGTGTGGGCTGAAACTCCCCACAACCAAACATTTTGACTGATTCACTTGCAGCTTCAGCATCTTTTAATTTGGACTGTAAAATACAATGTTGGATTTACAGTTCTGCAGACAAAATGTGAGGCAATAGTTCAAAGAATGGGAGAGAAAATAGAGAAAACTGAACAGAATGAAATATATGACCTTTTGTAACAACTTTACTGCACTCCAGTACACAACAAAATGTAAAAATGTGGATTTTGCATGGCAGAAATAGTTCTACATGAAGATCCCAGTTGATCAACATTTAAAGCAATCAGTCTGGTTTTATTTAACATCATTTAAATCTCTTTCTTCTGCATTTGGATGCTCACTTTGAACTTGACTGCCTGTCATCCTCTCCACATCCAGATACCTGAATGCACCTAAAATGCAGTTGTTGACATTTGATTGGCTGATTTGCTGTTTGTGTTAAGCAGTAGACAGGTGTACCCAATAATGTTTGGGAAGTTTATTCATCGCTTTTAAATCTTGAAGAATCATAGAAATCCCTCTGAATCCCTCCCTCTTCAAAAGAAATTAGATGAAAGGACAGTATGAGGAATACGAGGGCAGCATATTAAATGAGAGCGTGCTCCAAAATTCACCTCGAGTCAGCTGAATGTCTGAGGAATAATTCATAAGCTGTTCATGTTTACTATGTATTCAAGCTCCCACATGTTTTGATTTGCCAATATTTTTTACAGTCAGGCTCAGTGACACCTGTGTAGTCAGACAAATTAACTCAATTACCTCAGTTATTCTGTTTCCTTCCTTCAACTTGAACACCGCCCCTAACTGCAGCAGGAGCATAGAGACATAACAGGAAGACATGCCAGCTGTGACATACAGGGCAAACCGGATTTCAGCACAAAGAATACTAACAAACTGCAAGGAGGTGTGGGATTGTGAGAAAGCGAACAGACCGGCGTGTTGCTGCGTTCAAGTATGAGAGTGGAATACTGATGGACTCCTCAGGCTGCTGGTGGTTTGTTTAGCCCACCGAGTTCAGTTGCTCAATCTTAAGAGGGGAGTCCAATCATAAGTCAAACACTTTACCTTGTTGACTGGCAGACAGTGGCAAGAAAGCAATCCTCATTTTTGATTCAAAAGGGAGCCTGTACGGTCCAAGAGACAAGCACAGTTGGCAGTGAGTCGAAAGCAGATTATCACTTTCATCACCCAAAAACTTTTGAAGCTATGCAACAGTAGGCACAGTCCTTGAACCTGAAAAGTATGAGTCAGCCTTAAAAATGAAAGAATCCAGTCCACTTTGTATTCAGTGTCCCACAGTAAAATGTAAATTCAGATGCACCAGACTGAATCAATATTCAGGTTGGAGCATTGTTAAAAGAGCGAACATGCATGTAGATAATTGGTTTGCATTACAGTTTCTGTATCTGGGAGCAAAAACGGCGTACAGCTCAGTTCATAACAGAGCTGAGTTTATGTTTAGTTTCCTTATCTCAGGCTGGCCAGACAAACCAAAGCAGGCTCTGGGTTTTCTGAAACTCCTCATGGATTAAAATCAATTGATCCGTTTGCCCAAGAGTTCCTAATGGTTTTAGAAATTTAAGGAGAATTATTCCAAACCTTTGCACCACAGAAGATACACAGAAAAAGAAAAACTCGTAAGATTTAAAGACAAATGTCTATGAAGACTTTATTTGAAACTCACTGATTTTGCAGAGGCTTTCTGCTTTTATGTATTAACCTTTGATAAGAATTATTTAGGTTTTACTTTAAGCGCAAGTACAAATTTTTCAACGAGGAAATCTCTGATGCTGCCTGAACTCAATAACCTGAAACGGTTTAATGCACACTGTATGCTTGGGTTTTCTTAAATAAGATATAAAAAAAGTTATGATGCAAGTTTGTCTGGCTCTAGTAGCAGATCTATATTGTCTCCTGGTGGGCAAAGCTTAATGAAACTTCATAGCCTCTCTACTACATGAGTAAATGAGAAATTAAACATCAGAGACAGTTTCTCATTTCAGCCTAATTAAAGTTTTAATTGCTTGATGTTGAGCATAGCATTTTGTGAAAAAACAGATTCACCATGATGCACAGCACCAATCAGAAAGACCTGTGAACAAACAAACAGCAACAAATGGCCTCAGCGCTGCGTGATTGGATATGAACAGTTAACTCCTCCAGACTTCTAAACAACCTGACAGTGAAGGGTTTTCTGAGCCTGCGGTTCTGATAATTGTGTGGGGTAGACGGAACACCGCACTACTGAAAAATACAGTAGGAGGACAAAAGAAGCTAATCCTGTTGGTTTTGCCATCTCCAAGAATCTACATTTCACACGGCTGAGTTGAGGCTGATGTCTGCGGGGTGTGCATGCCAATCTCATTAGAGCCAGGTGTTGGGATTCAGCTCACTATCCCTTCCTTTGCTTTGGTTGGCAGGCTGTACGTGCCGTCTAACACTAAGTCCTGACAGTGGTTTGCTCCATTTTCTCTCATCCTGAGCCCAGAGAACACCTGTGGTGACAGTAATTGAACACTCTCAGATCGTACGCTACCATTCAGCTCCGTCTTCCTGCAGTTACTGGTCATCCTTTGGGGGAAAGATGCACAAATTCATTTATGTTGTAAGTTTAACCTAAAGTCGTGGTTGCAGAACACAAACTTTTAGTTATTTAGTAAATATGGCTAAGGCTGTTTTTATTGTTAGGAAAAATGATGAACAGCACAAAACTTTCTATTCCCAAAACTTCCACCTTTAAGTATTAAACACACTTTTGTTTATGGTCACATTTCTGTAATAAATCAGTTTTTTAATTTCCATCGCTGTAAGCAGAGAACCATCATAGTTCACAAAAATAAAAGCTTGGAAACATCACTCATTGTGTAATTGGTGATATAATGTGTTTCACACAGTACTGTGGGTTGCTGTAATAATAACTGTATATGTATTCAACATGGTGAACAGGTTCAATACATTATGTTCCTTATTTCAGAAAATAAAAACACTTTTTGGGAGTTTTTGGATTTCTTCTTGTATGCATCTTAAAGACTTAAATAAATATTACATTTATACTATGGGGAGATTTAAACCTCTGACCTACACCATGTATTTTAACTTGTACTATTTTAGAAATATTACCACAGTAAATATGATTCACTCTAAATGATCTAATATGAACGGAAGCCACTCGTCAGAGGTGAACACATGAAAACCACAGATTGTGACCTCCTAGAAAACATCAAGCAATCACAGAAGTCATTAGGATTCAGCCTCCAGTTGCAGAAATGTCCACACACAATTTCATGCCACTCCAAGTTAATGTCTGTGGAGACATTTGAGTCCTGCTCAAAGCACCAGCTAGAGGGAGAGATGGAGTGGCATCGCCATCATTAGGACCATGACTAAAATCATTATCCATATATGAGACTTTAATGCTGTGGATAAGACCTCATTTAAACGTCTGTGAAGTTTGGGGATCATTAAGGTCATGGTACATTTCATAAACAAAGAAAACTTCAGTCAGTTTCTCAGGTTATTTGTGTTAGATTATAAATTATTGTCCAGGTGACCCATACATACTTTATGCAGAGGTTTTTGTGTTTTTTATGAGTTAACAATTTAAAATATTTCATGCAAAACACAAATGTATTTAAAATTGAACTGCCAAACATGATACAATTTTAAAAGAAAAATAAATTATACACATTTTCTATTTACAACTTTTTGATTTACAGTCAGTTATTATAAGATTTTGAACATTTAAGGACAGTACATTTACCTTTTCAGGTTTTACTATCTGTATATTAATGAAACAACAGTTCACTGTGTGACAGAGTGGTTCAGTTTGTCTTCACCACTTGTCCCTTATTCTTATTTTTGATACATTTACTGTCTGTAACTGGTCATAATGCTTAAATTTAAACATTAGTTTGTAACTTTGCTTCATTTATTATCCCGGGTTTGTTTGTATTAGCATTATGTTGCAGTTTAAAGCTACTACTTCTTGATTATTGGTTGAACTTGTTTATTTTGTTTCAAAGTATATTCATGGTATTTGTGTTTCTTTTTACTTACCATGGTCCCTTGTAGATCTGCAGCAGGTCAGGATGGGAGCGGCCGGCCCAGAGTTTCCTGATTAAATGTCTGAATGATGTCACTGATTAACCTGCTGGGTTCAAAAGGTTAGAAGATTTTCTTTCTATTATTGTTTTGTTTGTTTTTCTTTAAAGTAACTTTTGAGTTATCTTGTTTTACAGGGTTTATTTTGAGGAGTATTTCATTATGTTGATGAGTTAGTAAATTAGATTAATAATACTTATTTTGATTCTGTTTAGATTTTGTGTTTTTTTTTTTTTACCTGTTTAATTTGCTGGGTCCACTCATGTGCAGGTGTGTTGCCAGTTGGCTGTAACAACAGTGTTGTTGGAGGGGAGAGGATGGTTGTCAGAGTTAAAAACTAAATAAAATTCATCAGAAGACTCTGGAACTGGTGGCTGGTGCTGTTTGTTTTCGTTCACCTTGTGAAGTTTTTCTTTTCATCTTGTGGTAAAACTTAACTCTTCTGTTTCTGACTGACCTTAAAATGAAAGTAAAACTCCTGAAGAGTATTCATTTTGGGAAAGATTAAGAATTACTTTTCTACACTGAAGAAAATGTTACTATTATCCTTTTTGCACCATTAATTTCACCAGTGCCCTTCTGATTAATTTGGTTAGCAGCCTTATGATGGCCTGTTGGACTGAAACCTTTTTGTAAGTGTGATGTAGACTTGGAAAGGAACAACTTCTAATTACAATGCTACACCAGGAATCAATTGGAAGCCATTTACTTGATTAATTGATCAGAAAATAATGAAGTAAAAGACCTCATCTATCCATGATGTTTAGGGGGAGTAATTACTCTTCCTCCTTCTGAGTGTTTCCACTTGAAGAGGAGCTTCACTGCAGATATGTGATCTGTTTTAATAAAGACTTATGTATGTCTTTGCAAAACACAAAAAGCCCATTTTGAGCTTTGTTTGACCAGAGGAAATTCTTCCATATGTTTGCTGCGTCCCTTATAAAAACCCAACAGTCTTTCTGCTCTTGTATAAATACCAGAGTTGTGGAATGCATAACTAGTTGGATAATCCTATCAACAGGCGGATCTCAGCTTCCTGGTCGACTCTCTGAATAATAATCTCATTCTCTGGTCCTTTTAAAACAGGTGATATTTGAATATTTAAGCTTGGTGAATATTTTATAACTTCAGCACAGTCTGCTGTTTTTCTGTGGCTTTCATGATGCTGGTTGTTTTCTACAGAACCTCTGAGTCCAGGAACAGCACACTGAGTTTTAAAGGGAGTTGATTTGACTGGGTTTTATTTCAGGGTATGTCAAGGGTAGTTTGCATCCATGACATAAACAAAAACCCAGAGCAGATGAACTTGTCTTTACTGAAACGATGCAGCTGGAGCAGAATCTCTCATTAGGAGACAGGATGGTGAAAACAGTATCCACCTGTTTTCACCATCCTGCAGATGGGGAAACTGGGATCTTATGGCTGTTGAGTCCTCTGAGATCAAACAGAGGAGAAGGATTGTTTGGGATTGTTTCACCCACAGGACCATCTGGGGAACGACACTATGTCCCACAGAGTGTGGAGAGTCTGACTGCAGAGTAATCAGGTTTCTCTATGATGATCCAATGTCTAGAATCTGAACCTCAGTGGTTGGGTAACTTGTGCAAATCGTTGAAGAGGCAGAATAAATCTAAAGTCATTGAGGCAGAATAAATCTAAAGTCATTGAGGCAGAATAAATCTAAAGTCATGGAGGCAGTAATCGGTATCAGGGGTCAGAGGATCACGCAGTGAAACGGATCCATCCAGGATCAGAAAACTAAATCAGGTCAGATATGTGAGCAACTGGAGACTTTACAGCAATAAGGAACATCATGACTATAAAACAGAACTCAATACACATGCACACCACACTTTTCAGATTCATATGTAGTTTTACTGTGTTGCTGTATGACCAAAACCCCAAAGACGTTTCTTACACAGTTGGCAGTATCTTGAACAACTTTTGGTTTCATATTCTAAAGTTTGATGTAGTTTTCGCAGTTACTGTCACGGCTGAGAGCAACTTAAACGCATTACCTCATTGTTCACTAATTAAAATGATAAGTGGCTGCTGTTGTGCTGACTGTGTGTTTGAAAGAAGAGCAAGATAAATATAATAATAATTCCATTATTCGACAAACAACATGGCATGGCAGGAGCTTCATGTGTGTGATGGATGCTGCATGCTGAGTTAATAGGACTTCCAGTCACAGCAGTCAATCTAAATCCACTATTAGCGGGCTGCGCCGCGGAGCTATGTGTCAAATGAACACACCAGTGCAGAACTGCAGACTCATCATCATAATGCAGTCACTCTGCTGGCTGAAAATCGAGGAGGAGTTTTTCTTTGCCTTGTCTGACACATTCTGAATATTACAACCAATACCAGCTGGAAGCCTCATAAATCATCCAGGCCTACAGGACAAAGGGGATCACATGGCAGCAGGGTGCAGCTGATGCTAAAGGGTTCAGCCTCAGTGATGATAAGAGCTCTGCATCTGAAAGCAGGGTGGTGGGAAGTGGATTATCGCTACGACTGAGGTCAAGGAATGGGAGTATAATTAATACTGTATGAGTTAAACCTCTGCCATGCTTCCCCTGCAACACAACTATCTGATTGAAGCAGCAAGGGTGGAGGACATCATGTGGGTGGAGAGCATGCACTCTGGGTGGGTGGAAGACCCTGCGATTCTTTTCTCCCACTTTTCAAGGCTCAGTATTGCTCTGTCTCTTCTTATTAGAAAGCTAATGCAACTGTCTGTTCTAATACTAGAGAGCAGCTTTTATTCCTTTTTTTTCCTCCTTCACAACCTTTTTCTATTCTGCTCAGCACTAATCTGTGCCGTGGTAGCAGATGATAAGACAGGCCACATTCGCTTATTCCCTGCACTTTTTACAAGCTTTGTCTTGGCACAAGCCGTGCAGTCGTTTGTTTCAATAACTTTCCAAAGGAATTTGCAAAAAAAGAAGGTAAAATAAACGATGGAGCAGAGGGGGGTGTTCTCTGCAGACTTCCTATTGTAATTCTTTAGAGGTTTTCTGTTGATATTGGCATCCAAAACCTGAAAGAAAGCAGAAGCTTTTGTTTCAAGCAAAAAGAAAATCCTCAGTGTTAAGGCCTTTGAAGTTCACAAAGTGTTGGAGCTTATGGAGGTATTGTTCTCCGGGCGAGGGGATGAATTTTAGAGTGAATTAAAATCTCCAAGCTTAACTTTTAGTGGCATATGTATTGTACAGATCAAACATGTCTTACTGGACCTTGAATGCAAACTATGAACCTCTGGGCCAGAAAGAAGAAATGAGGGATTCATGTGGAGCTGTCTGCTGATTTGAGGGGCTTTCTGTTGAACTGCAGAGTTTCAGTTGTGTTCTGAGAGCAAAATATACATTTGTGCAACTCTCTCTCCTTGAGTTGTCTAATGATTAGAATAAATGAAAACATCTAAGTTCATCAGTTATTTGAATTGAGAAAAATTCTCAACAAAAAATGAGCTAAAGATATTTTACACAGCCAGTCCAAAGTCCGACTTTCGGTTGAGTGAAACGAGGAATTTTCCAAAAGGTGAAAAATGCTCAAACACCTAAAATGAAGACAAAATAAATGCAGAAAAATGGATCCCATTCAGTTCAACAGGCAGAGAACATCCTGGATCTGAAAGAGAAACTGGCTTCACATCTTTGAGACGTCATAAATATTAAACACCGACATGTAAACAACGTTTTGATAAATTATTCTGGCAATGACTATAAGTGATATCCGCTTGCATGATGGGGGAGTCTGAAGATATTCTTGATCATTTTCACTTTTTTTGTGTTTCAAAATTTTATTTGAATTCTTGTTTTTCTTATATTTCCCAAATTTATTTGAACATATTCAACCTTTTCCAGAGTTTTCCTTTTGAATGATACTCAGTGGTGTTTAATAATACATTTATTTTGTGGTTTTTTTTATCAGTAGGAATTACTGAAACATGTGCAGGAGAAAAAACTGTGAACACAAATTATATATAAAACGTTAACCGTAAATTACATAAAGTGGACACGTTTAAATAAAATCTTTCCATGATCTGAACAGCGATGGGTAAGAAAAGCTCAAAGGTTCAGATTCCTGCAGCGTTACAACAGAGTTCATGTTTGGATGAAGACTGGGGTCATCCAGGGTAAAAACGGAAAGGGGAGATCCAGTTCTTCATCCTTAACATCCAATATATTTTACACAAAACCTTTATTACGAGCTTATCAGCAAAGTCACAATGAACATGGTAATGATCTGATAAAACCTATAAATCATTTTTTATTAGATATGATAGGACATGCAGTGTGTGACACACTGACACGCTGCGACATCGAGGGCGACGCTGCAGAATCATGAGGAGCTGAAAGCGGTTTGCTGGGGTGGAAATCTGAGTGTGATTTTTTCCTGCTCAGGTCGTCTCATACCCGCATGGCATGATTAAACTTTGGAGGAGTCATCAGATTTGCTGGCGCTTGGAGATTTATCTGATCGTGGGCAATCCCTGAAGCAGGAGCCACCATTCACTATTGTCACTTTATGCTAATGAGGAGAGACGGTATCTTTAATAATATGGAAGGAAGAGAATTTTAAATCTTCTGTTCTTTCAGCTCGTTTCATTTCTCTCTTACATTCTCTCCTTTTTTCATCTCTCCTTCTCAAAGTTGGTGAAAGAAACTCTGGAGAAATTCTTCTGTGTTTAAAATTAAATAAACTTTAAAATAACTAAATTTTATTTGTGTGTAATGCAAATAAAATCAGTTTATCTCTATACATCTTAATATTAATAATTCACAGAGGTATGAAATGTCTATGATGGTGTGAGGATCCCTAAAAATAATTCCATTGGTTTAACATGCAGTTATTTTATAATAAATCATAAAACAATGCAGACAAGCTGAAGGCCACTGGGCTTCAATAAGTCCACAGCAGGTTGATTCACTCCATGCCACTCTGCATTGATCCAATAATTCATGCAAAAGGAACTCCAACCAAGTATTGAGTGCAGATACTGAACACCACATGGAAATGCTGGCCAACAATTTCCTTAATAAAAAACATAGCTCTAATTTTTGACATTTCTGACAAACTAATTAAATTAACAAAGTTTGAAATGTGTCAATTTGTTTGTAATGCATGTAAATACCACAAAGTAAAGTAAATAAGCTTTTGGAGTAAAATGTAATTTGAGTCTGTAGAAGCAGTGCTGTATGTTCTGACCAGCTGCTCAGGTTCACAGGTCAGTTATTACAGGAAACAAAAACAGCTTTTCCAGAGGGACGGAGACGTTTCCTCGGCTAAGAAGAACATTTTGTATGTTGTGGCTTCCAGGTCAGATACCACGTAATGTTAACTCTCCTGTCCTCAATGAAATCAATTTCAATTTAATTGAGTCCACATCAAATGCATTTATTGTGACATTGAGATTCCAGTTTAAGACGAGCTTCGCTTCTGTTTACCAGGAAAAAAAGCATGTGTGGTTAAATAGCCCCAGATAAAACATGCCTTCACTGTTAAAATTCAAATGTTCTGGAGTCAGATCCTGATATGAAAAGCCTCCAGCCTTCAGTTTGTCCTTTAGGCTGTTGATTGTTTCACTCAGACAATCTGAATACTTGCATTTTTAAGCTCCAGGATGTTTTCATTCATTTTGTATGAAGTGTTTCTTCTAAAATAATGAGAAACATTTACATTCTTTAAATTCAGCAGCCTCTAATTAGTTCATTGTTTTCTGTGGTTATTCATTGACCTTTAGCATAGACAATTATGCAGCATGTTGCCTGAGATCTTTAATAAAAGTCGATTAATTTTATTTTACTTCAAAAACAAAGCACAGTGAAAGCTTTTCCTGTTTATTCTAATGATTTCATTAGAGGTAAAATGAAAGATAACATAAAAATATAACCAACAGATGTGCACCGGCACAGCTTGGGGCGAAAGAGATGGTTGAAATATTTCGACTTCACTCTGAAGCACCTGTTGCACCAACCAGATGGTGAAGTTGAAAGAGAGCGTGTGTTGGGAGGGACTTCTCGCTGATTACATCCCCATTCACTGGAGGGTGCATCTGGAGTATAAAGAGTCTGTTCATGCTGCCTCTCTGCAAGTGATACCCACTGCAGTTTTCTGCACTGTTTCTCGGTGTTGAATATGAAGCACTGTGATTGAGCCATGAATTAGGCATAATGAAGCTGTCCACAAAGATGTCATGCTGAAAGCTTTGCTGTACTGTTTTGTTTTCCTTTAATAATTTTTATTGAAACTGAAAAGCCTCTTTGTTATGTTTTCAACCCACAGATCTACGGCACAAAAGAACAATTTGTGTTTACCTTTCACAACTAACCAATCGTGTTCTTTTACTGCATTATTTTTCTAAGCCTGAAATAGCATTTCGTTGTGAAATTACGCTCTCTAATTATATTATGATTTATTCATTGAATTTGTTTACTCCATTTTATCACATTTTGATTGCTAATTTTCCACCAATACTATGAGAAAATTAACAACAGGATTTGCAACCACACTAAAACCTTTGATGTTACTTGATAAAAAAAAAAAGCTAATATAATAATGTTATGCACATTCAACTAAACTTTGGGGAGATGAAAAATGAAAGTCTTTAGTTTGTCTGGTCAAACTAAAGTGTTGGTACGGTTCATTCAGTGGTGTGTCGCCACAGCTCTTAAAGTTCCCTTCCAGTGATAAACTGGAACCAGAGTTTGTTGTTGGTTTGACCAGTAACGCAGGAGAACTGAAAAATGGATGACACCCAGTTTATATCAACGCTAAAAAAGCTGTTCATCCTTTTAGTTAACAATTTAGAGAGTATTTAAAGGGTGGGCAGTTCTTGTCTTTATTCAGCTCAGATATAATGGAAATCGTTCAAATTTTACATGAACAAATCTGTTGGAAATCAGATTCAGACACATTTTGATGATCAGCTTTGTTGTTACATCACAACAAAGGAAAAACAGCAGCAAACAACAGGCTAAAAACAATGCGAAGTATCAGTGCCAAAATTTGGACCGCTGTCCACCCAGCGGTGGCTACTTCCTTGTCACAGTGGACTATATCCACTCTGAATATAGTCCACTGTTAATTGATCTGATTAACGAGAGGCCAGCCCAGGTAACTAAGCAACCGCTAGAGCTAACTGAGTGCTGGCAAGTAAGGAGAAGACTCACTTAATTCAACATAATTCACAGGTCCAGTTTGATGTAAAACCAAGCTCAACACGGAACATAACTGATATGAACAGCTGGAGGTTGGATAAATACTGACTTCCTGTGCATCCTCGGTTATTTAGAAGACACCAGTAAATTGATATCCCATTTTTTAAGGTGTTCAGAGTCTTCACTCAAGGTTTTTCACTTTTTGCCTCCATCCTTCTTTTCAACCATGTCAGCATTGATTCCATCTGCATCCCCCTTCATGAGTGAAGTGGAAGTAAAATCAATTAAAGATCATACAGGCTGAATCATAAGTGTTGTGGGACTTGTTTTCAGGTAGCAGTCTGTCACATGCATCAGCAGTGGAACTTTGTTATTTCTTCAAATATTTGTCACTGAATAGCTGTGATTTGGACGATGCATCGCTGATTGTCTGCCATTTCACATGATGAAAGCTGAGGATGTGAGAGAAGAATCAGCCAATCTTCACCTTCATTATAAAGGCTTTATTTTATAGTGCTGGTTTTCAAAAGAAAGAAAATGAGAACAAATGGCCTCACATCTCTAAACTTGTTGTGAAGGAGAATCTCTTCATCAAAAAGGTGAAACTTGTTTGAGGCTGTTTCATCCTAACTTTTTTTGAAGGTTTTTGGAGTCTGGGGAGATGCTTATGCTCTGGTTTCAACTCTTTTGATTTTGTAAGCTGGCATGCTCTTGAACTTAAAAGACCTAATTCCACTGTGAAAGTTTGAAGGTTCATAAAAGTTTGTACACCATGGTGTCCTGATTTTTCCAGAGCATGTTGTGTTTGTTTGGGTCAGCCTCTGATGGCTCCAGGTACGGCTCTGTTTGTCATTTAACTAATCTGATGATACAGATCACCATTTATCTGTTTCAAGCTTAAACATGGTCACTGTAGTTTCTCATCACAACCAGGAAAAGAAAACCTGGTGTGGCAAAATTTAGAGAAACTGACCGTAGGGGAAAAAACTAAAACACTTTCTTAAAGAGTCACAAGCTACTTCTTCACCTTCCTCTGTCGATAGCAGGAAACAGCTGTCACATTCCCATCCTCGCCACCAGCTAGTTTCTCTCAGCCTCCTTATGTGTCAGTGCCCTAATTGCAGGAGAGAGGCAAGGTGCACCAGCTGCCAGTCATCCTGCAGGCTGCTCCACCTCATGTAGGTGCATTATCTACAAAGACGTTTAAACACAGAAATTAACGTGCTGTTTTTATGTCCGTATGTAAAACTGTGTTTCCTCTTTCTAAGATAAGACTACCACTTTACAGAGTTAATTCTCTTGCTTTTCCATCTTTATTACGTTTGCAAAAGACTCAGAAAGATTTTCCACATTGTCAGAATGAGGTATTTATGTGCAGGATTTTGAGGAAAGAGAATAATTGAATACAATTTGCAATAAGGCCAAAATGTAGAGTGAAACTAGAGATGCTCTGTAATTCCTAGACATGACTAAAAAACATTTTGTTCTGTATGTTCAGAGCAAAAACACTATAATGGTTATAAACAAGAGGCACAAGATAATAGAAACAGAAAATGAAAGCCAGAAAGTATTGTGGAGATTTTTTGAAGAAAACAGACACACAGAGTTGGAACATGGTGTGATAGATCCGTTGTTACCTACATGTTTGTTTTTCTTCTCAAGAGGAATTTTAAAGGTCTTCAACCAGACAGAAGCAGCTATTGTCCTCCTCAAAGCTATCACACAAAACCAAAGCTGTTTGTAGCAAATATATAAATCCCTACAGCTCTGATGTAGAGAGAAATGGTTTATTTCCAATTAAATGATTCTCCTTTCTTTCTTTATTTTCCATTTCTGTGTTGCTGTATCAGATTTGTCTCAGGATTGTTTGGGTGCAGATATTCACATCACATATTCTCTCTGTTATAAATGTCAGCTTGTGTGCAGGACGGAGCATCCTCCTGGATTTTGTGAGCACACATCCTTTACACATCTTGCTCCAGGGCTCAAATCCATTATACTGTCAGATTATCACCCAAACTCCTCAGCTCTCCCAGTTCTCCAGCCATGCCTGTATAAACTCTCTTATTTGTGCTAATTTTTGTCACTGTCGCTGTGAAACATTATGCTTACCTTCTGTCAGAATCCAGAGTCAGAAAAATGTGCAAACATGCTTGAAAAAACAACTTGGAAAGGAATTGTTATTTGTTGGCAGATGTGACAATTATGATTAACATTCCAATGAATATTGACAGTTTTTTTATTCACGTGCTAAAGGTGGTGTTGGTTCTGGAATGATAAGTTATTTTTAGTTTGAGAAATCTAAAAAAAAAAAAAAGATAATTTATGGTTCCATGGTCCTTAATGCCTTTATGGCTCAATTAAGCTGAAAGAAACACAAGACTTATTTCAACATTTTATTTTAATGTTTGGGTATGAATTAGTTTAGATTGGAGAATTCTATTGGCTAATTTACAGAAGTCATTTCATTACATTTCTTTAGATGTATGAATAAAAATATTTACCAATCTTTTCAGATTCTTAGTTTTACAATTCTGAAAATCAAATGTAATTTTCCTTTGACTGCACAATTAAAAAATACGACTTTGTTTTGGTCCAAAGTCCCAGTCCTGTTTAACGTAGTTGTAACATGGAAAAAAAATAATTATAGATTTAGGAAACATTTGCAATTTATTACTTTAAACAAAAATAATCAGAATTTTTTGGCTTCATTAAAGTTTTTATCAAATCCTTCAGGAATAATGTTCTTCCAGGGAGCTTCCTGCATATTTACCTTTTTCACAAAGAAATTGTCAAATATTTTCCTTCAGAGTTGACAAACTGCAAAGGGAGCTCCAGCAGCGAGGAATGAGCTGCTGAAAGCCACAAATATATGGATTTTCTTGTGTTTGCAGCTTGGCAACATATCTAATGATATCACATGAAGCACAAAGATACAGAGTCCTGGTAAGCAATGCCCAGTTTAGCTTTCTGAAACATAAAATAATTACATATGCACAAGAAGATGATTAACTTCACAAAAGAAAAAGTTTATCTGGGAAAAAAACCAACTGTACTTAATCTAAAATAATGTTTATATTTTATTCAAGAACTGAAACTAATCAGCTTAACAAAATGTTGTGGCAAAAGATTGCCTATAAGGCATTTCCAATTGGACAGAAACTGACCCTAGTGTCATGTTTTTTCCATCTTTGAAGGATAATCGATGGCTGAAGGTTTGTTTGCATGGCTGCCTGTATTTCTCACATTCTGTGCATGCAGCCCTCCCATCAGGCAGTGACACCAGCGTCTGCCCCGTCTAGCTGGAGCTCTCCCTGGATCTGCTCTGCTTCCCTTTCCTCTCTGGATTCTCTGCCTGGTTACCCTCTAACAAATTCTGTCTTGTTCGGCTCAGGTCTCCTGCTCTAAACTTTGCCTCTGTCGCTCAGCTGCCTGAAACGGCTCCAATCCTCATTCTGGTCACAGAGGCTGCTGCACACTCTCTTCTCTAAGCGCCATTTAGTCGCTCAAAGAAGTTGTCACTTAATGTTGCCTTTTTTTCAAGATTCTGACTGAGAGAAATGTTTTCTGTGGCAGAAAACTCCTCTGTTCAAATTACAGTTCTGTCAAATGAGGCATACATATATATATATATATATATATATATATATATATATATATATATATATATATATATATATATATATATATATATATATATATGTTCTGTTGATCTCTTTTAATTAAAACAAATAAACAATAGCCTCAATGAGTTAATGAGTTCATCATGCCTCTTACTTTCCGTGCTCTTGCTGCAGTTTGCAGGTTGTTCTCTTCACTGACTTGTTGTGATTCACCTGAAATTTGTCAGATAATGAAGATAAATCATCTGCTGCCTGGACCAGCCTGCTTTGGCATCTACATGTGGAGTTTTCATGATATTGTTCTAAAAAACATAGAATCATTCTACAGATGAACTAGTTTAGGCCTGGATTTTGTCTTAACTTGTGAAGACACACCTGTCTTAACTGAATGACAAATTTTATTTTCTTACCCACTTTGATGATAAAGTGGCTGAGGTAAATGGGTCCATGTGAAGTCTCATGTTCATATTCAATTTAGTATCCATGAAGAATCTTTTTAATATTATCATAAGTGAATTCAGACAATAAGGGGTCACGATTTTAGGGGGGAAGAGTTCAGCACGATTCTGCAAAGTAAAAGTTCTATTTTCACGTCTGATTTAAGTTCACTTTGGAGCACGCAACCATGGATACAGCAGCACAAAGTCGAGAAATTTCAGATGCTTTCCTCAATCCATCAGATCATCCTGCCATCCCAGGGGGTTACAGGCCTCAGCACTGACTACATGATACAAGTGTAACTGACTGGGAATTACACAATCACAAGAGGATGTGCAGAATTGAAATGACAGGTGCACAGGTCTGCGCCACCTGGGGACCCCACTTTCCTTTAATGCACCTTTCTTTTCTTTAGTACGCCAGTCTGTGTTTATTTTTAGATACGTGTGCTGAACAACTCTTCATGATCCTGTTTTGAGGTCGTTTCCTGCATTTGTGCTTCTCCTTTGCTTGGTCTGTTCAGGTAGCTTCTGTTTTCTTTTCCATAGAAAACAAGATTTATTAGGTGAAAAAAGAAATGAACCTTTGATTAAGTCTGAATAGACAAACTTTTTAAAAAAATAAGTTATGTAATTATTTTCTTACATAAGCATTTTTTTAACAGGTTTATTGAAGATGTGTGAATGTGTGAAAATGCTCTACTTCTTTCTTTCTTTCTTTTCCTGCAGCACACTCTGAATGCTGCTGGTTGATGCACATCTGCTTTTATCTGTGACAGAGTGCTGCATAATTTTCTTGTTCAAACTTTGCAATAAATGTAGCAACAAATGTACATCCCTAAATGTGACAGGGGAACACGATGCAACCATAGAGCAGCATTTATTGACAAGTTAAATTGTTTCCTTTATGACAGTAAAGATCAGTTGTATTTTAATTTGTGGCTTTACAGGTTATTACATTTTTATAAGCCAATTTATTAATTAAATATTAAGCCTATTTAGAGATGGTTTTATTTGATTTTTTCACTAGATGTTGTATATTAGAATAAAAATGTAATTATTCAAACATAAGTATGTTGAGTGACAGTAGAAGATACAGTACAAAGATTTAACCTTCTGAAGAAAAGGAGCAACCTTGCAGTTATTAAACCAGAGAAAGAATAAAACACCAAGTGGAGCTAACCCCTCCTCCTCACTTACTCCAAAACGAAACCATTAAAAGGTAATACATGGTTTCTGCCCTTTTCCCTGATAGGTCCGCTCCTGAAAACCATTATGAGACCGCTTGAGCGAAATGTAGAAATTTCATGAGTGAAAAAGGGCAACTGGAGAACAAGGAATTCATTCATTCAGAAAGCTACTTAACTCTGCATAACATTCAGAAAACACTTTAAGAGCTTTAAGCTTCTGCTCAGGACAAAACAGCTTAATTAAACCCACATGTGTGATTATGTTATAATACATATCCAACAAGTAGAGAAACACTCTTTCAGAAGAATAAACTAAATATGTCCACCACTTTACTTCTCAGGCTGGCAGTGCAGGAAAAAACCAAACATGAACATGTTTGTAGATTATTCTAGGATTATGAGATTACCATGGAATAAATAAATTAATGACAAGCAAAATATATCTACATATGAAGAGGAAATGCAAGGGAACTGGATACTCAGAGAGCAACAGAGAACAATGAGAACTGGGAGCTTAAAGGTGGAAAAGAAAAAGCTAATCAAAGGTAAGTAGATGCAGCTGGAGCGACAGGCTGGAGAGACGAAGTAAAGTGAACGGAAAAGAAACTTGAACCAAATTGAAACAATAAACATAAAGAAACAGTAATTTAAAGAAAAACATCCAGAGCACCATGAGAATAGATGATCAACTAAAATGATGCAATATCTGGAAATAAACAATAAAGATATATATTTTTTTCCCCACCAGGGGGTCCTTTTTGTGGGCTCTAGTGTCCTTTATACAACAGTAGGCTGACAGGAGAGGGGGAAGGAGACGGGGGAAGACATGCGGCAAATGTTGTCGGGTCCAGGAATCGAACCTGTGACGGCCGCGTTGAGGACTGAGGGCCTCCGAGCGTTGGGCGCGCTAGCCTCTACGCCGCCGGAGCACGCCCCTAATAAAGATATTTTAAAACAGAAACACAAGTGAAACTAAAATGAATGGAAGATCAAACATGAAGAGCTGGATTTTAATTTCCAGATAAACGTCTTCACATTGAATCGTGGTGATGGTCTTCTGTCACTGAGTGAGTTTTATTTTATCACTCACTAGATATTAACTGTGTTTCACTGGACTCTAGTTTGGACCTCATCTTCTTCTTCCCAGGTTTATTAATTTTTTTGTTATTTGTTACAGGACCAATAGTGTTTTAAGTACACAACACAAAGTTTTGTTACTCATAGTCTATTTTTTTGCTGCTCTGTTTGAGACAGAAGATCATATTTATATTTTGAAGCAAGTAAAGCAGGTTGGATCTTTTCAAGAATTTTTAAGTTCTGTGAGACTCTTATGAGACTCTTTAAAAACATTCAGAAAGAAATATACATCTCTCTTCGTTGCTTTAGCTCTCTATCGAAAAGCATTCAATAAAACACCATTTTTGACGCTTGGCGTGGCGCAACATGAGCTCACAACCTTTCATCTTATTGCTGTTTGACTTCATGTCATCCCTCACAAAGTTTAAGTAGGTCAATGCAGATCATTGAGCTTCAGTGCTGCTTCTATTGTCTGCTGAATCCATAAATGCTGTTTCTGACTAAGTTCTTTAACGCCGAGTTGCACCAAGTGGTGCCTTGTGACTCTACCCTTTTCCCAAAGATGTCCATGTTTTCAAAGGGAAGGCATGGTCTATATGTTATTTTACTTCTTTGGTGTGTAAACAACATATTTTGTACACTGCTGCACAAAATATTTTTCCACACATTATAGTCATTGAGTCTAGAGTTTACTTGACAAAGGTCAGAACATTTATACTTCTCCAGTTTGCGTTGTCATTCAATGCTTAGTCTGCAAATGTGACCAAACTGCTGCAGTCTCCATTTCTGGAGAGGTTCTTCAATAGTTAGTAATTTGAAAGCAGAAAGTATGAATTTTCACCATGAACCAGCCAAGGCCAGATGACTCATGAGATTTTAAACATATGAGTGAAAAGAAAAAATAAAAGAATCATCCTAGAACTATGAAACACCCCCACAAAGCTTCAGAAATCCACAGCAAGTAACATTTTTCACATAAAAACATGAGTAACAAAAACTCATTCAGTGAGGCTGTTGCCTCAGCTTGTCTCGTCTGGTATGTTCAAGTTTAATTTTTACTGCATCAGACCCAGAGAAGCTGAACTTAAAGGTCTTAACTTATCCATACATTACAGAAAGTGGAAGTGGAAGTGGAGGACTTTGGGTCAACAATCCAGAGCAACAGGCGGAGACCAGCAATGTGAAATGGTCTGGAGGCAGTGATAGTGAGGAAATGACAGGAGGCAGGACTGGAGGTCGCAGAACACAAATGGCTGAGATGGTTTTACATTTTTCAGAGGAGAGATAATGATCATACTGATAGAAGGATGGTGAGCAGGAGGTCAAGAGGAAGACCAAAAAGGAGGCTTATAGATGTGGAGGAAGACAAGGTGAAGTTAGCTGGTGTGTGGATACAGGATGAAGAGGACAGAACCAAATGGAGACAGATGATTGGCTGTGGCGAAACACTGAAAGAGAAGAAGACAGAGGGGGAAACTGGGAGTTCATCCCAATGAAAAGGGAGGGAAGGGCTGTTCAGTCAGCTGCCAGCATCCTGTCCAACCTCCACCTAATTGAGATGGCTTCAATGGTGGATCATTAGGTCACCCCAGCATTCTTTGTTTGGAGGTAATTCTGTGTTGTTTCCTGGCCAAACACCAGCAGAGTGGCATTACTGTGACCACAGCCTTTCCTCCCTCCACACACACTGACCCATGATGCATTATCACATCAGGGCCATTGGTCGTGTCTGCGTGAATCAATCTAGTTGAGAAATTAAAATTGTGAGCCTGGCAGTGTGGGACACCTGCACTACATTTTACCTGTATTAGTTGTATGTGCTCATTAAATGTTAATGCCAGTGGAAACTATTATTTAGGCCTATGCTTCTGTTAGTCTGCTGTTATTGTGTACATGTGTCACTGTTTGATGCCCTGCAGCCAAACTGACCCAAAAAACACATTAATGTTTGGGGCGGAGGGAATTTCTTCTGGTTTTCTGACATGATGAAACATGCAGCATGCCAGCTTGGTCTCATTGCAGGAATTTGTTTGCTTTAGTTCCATTAGACTGCATGCGACGGCTGCTTATCTCATGCCAGGTGTTAATGCTAAAAACAAAGCTTTATAGATACCGTACAAGCGTAATCATTATAATCTTCTTATTGCTTCTGCAAACACATTTCTCTTAATTCAACATTTACCAGATTTTCTGCAGTATCAAAGCTAAACTTGCTAAAACTTAAATTTCAGCAGCGCAACAGCTTTTTTTTTTTTTTTTTTTTTTCTTTGAAGCCAACCCAAAACTTCTCTCTGAAGTCATATTATTTCTGAACAAAATCATAAGAGAGTGTGAAATTACCCCGAGGCCCTTACTGTCTGTGTTCTGGGACTGAGCAGGCATTTGAGGGCACTGGTGCATTCTGAAAGGCTTCATGCTGGGCCTCTGCCATCTCTGAGGATTACATGAATTAGAATAAGGTTTGCTGAAGATATCCGGCGCACTGGAGAAAATTCACACAATAAGTGTTTTTGCTCAGTGGGTGCATCTTCGCCCACATAGGACGTAAGACACGTAAGACAAAAGAAAAGATTAAATATCAGAAGTGATTTTCTGCTTCAAAATGCTCATTAGAGGTCAGATAAGTATAGACACACAAATATAGAGACAATGTTTGATACTTGTTAGACAGGGACTCACCTTTACATGACTAGGCTTCCCTTTGTGTTTCATTATGATGCCAAGAAAACTTTTGCACCATAAAGTCTTTCCCATAATTGTAACGAAAGCCATTGCAATTTTATCTGTGTTGCACATTTTCAGCAACAGTGAAATTCAAAGTGCTTCACACGATTAGAAGAAAAATAAAGCATCAAGCAAAACATCACAATGCAGTGATAAAGTCTGGAAAAACAATGTGAGATCGAGAAACAAGCCCAACATTATAAACTTTGAGTTGTTGTTGTTAATCAAAGGCAAATGGGTTTTTGGACTCGATAGAAAGGAACTCTGTGTTTCAGCAGTTTTTCGGTTTTCTGAAAGTTTGTTCCACATTAGACAAGTAATAAAAATTTTGGTTAAAAAGTTTGGTTCTGACTGTGACCAGAAGACTTGAACCCGAACCAGTGGTCATGGTGTCTTCAGTTCCAGCATTACCTTTTGGATCTCAGCGGCCAGCTGTGGCACACCGTACAGATCAGTCACATCATCACAGTTTACTTTAAATGGCTCCAATTCTCCCATTTACCACTTTCCCAGCTTCAAACACACAAACAAAATGTTAACTTTTTAGAGAATTTTATCCTGCGAAGGTCACTTTGTCCCAGTAAACTCCCTTTGTCAAATAACCCATCAGATTACTATCATCACATGAATTTCTCTTTGGCGTGGTAAATGTTGAAACTTTAATCTCATTTAATTCTCTAGAAATTAACCACAACCTCAGTTTAAAGTCATGTAACTCTGGACAGTTGAAAACGATACGATATGAAATGTGAGGCCAGCCGATTGAAAGGACCTGCTGAATGCATCCTGCTCTACAGGAGATCCTGGTCTGGATTTCATATTAACATGCAACAAACTCTCCTTCTGTTGACTCTTTTGAGAACAAAGTGTCTGCAACAAAAGAAAAAACTAAAACAACATGAAAAGTCATTAGAAAAACACATTCAATTCCTGATGTATCAAGCTTGAAAGCCTTTGATTGATTTAAAATAAATGTCAACCTGTCACATCAATGACATGAAATAAATTATTCAATCATCAATTTAAACATTTTTGAGTTTCCCACAAGCAACCAAAGATCAATGCAGGATTTTAATCACCAATTTAAACAGAATTGACGAAAATATGGATTCTCTTCAATCCATAAAACAGTTTATAAGCTTCACATTTGATTTCTAAATAAAAATCATTTCAATTTAACCACAACTCAGTTTGACTGTTAGCTGAAGGAACCCCGTGGTTCCCGGCCCTCAGGACCCAGAGTCCTGGAAGGTTTAGCTGCGCCCCTGTCCCAGAACATCTGGTTCAAATAACCAGAAACTTCTCAATCCTGAGTAATTATCTCCTGATCACCATCATGGTCACCTACAGGATGAAACAGTCCACAACAAAAACACAGAATCAATAAACTGAATGGAAAACCGGAGCTGCTGATTCCAATCAAACACTTTATGAGATTAAAACCAAACTGGTTTCTCCTGACGGATGTTCCATCAACACAAAAGAACTAATTTAGGTGTGTAATTGTTTAGCAGTAAATTTTTTACAAAGTTGATTTTCTGGGCTGGTTGTGGTGACAGAGCAGCTTCAATCCTGTCATCTGGACGCTGTGGATGCTGGATGTGCATAAAGAGTTTGGATATGTGGGAACTTCTTTACTTGCCCAGTCTCAAACTCATCTGACATTTTTCCTTAAAATTAGAAACATTAGACTCAGATGACTGAGAGTTTTCTGTTACAGTTTCAGAAAATGCTGTACGACTGTAAACAGCAGTTTAGCTACTTGAACTAAGTTTGAATCCAGTCGATATGAGCAGCATCAATAAAGATTTGGACTGGAATTTTATGTAAATTGTTGCCACCAGATGATGGTTTTTGCATATTTCACTGAAAATATGGACTGATGTGACAAGTACAGCGCCATGTGCTTAGCTTCTGCCATCATGCACATGCAAACTGAAAGCCTATATGTCTGAATATCCCATCATTATTGGAGAGCTATTCCTCTGAGCTCTAGATTTGAACAAAAAAGGAAAAAAGGAAGCAGAAAAAGCAGACAGAGAGCAGAAGGCCTAGGAACTGATAAGGACCGTTACTGGTGTTGTAGCCAAGCTAATTAGCCGAAAGGAAATTGGGCAGTAGTCCATATCAGTGAGCTCCAGAGAAGCCAATCTTCCGGGGACCCCTCAAGGTGAACAGCCGTGGAAGTGGCTCCTGACACTGAAGGCTCCAGCAGCTGAGTGGCTTTACTGTAAGTCTAATTTGGAGGTGACAGAAATACCCATTTGTTTCCGTAGTGAGTGTGCCGGGAAGCAGGTCTCTGTTGGTTACAGTCCTGCACAATTTTAATCTCTGATTCAAGTATCAGCTTAGTATAGTTTAATACATTTCCCACATGTGGTTCAGGTAATTTATTTTTGCCCAGAAACACTTATTATTCTAAGAAAATTATATGATACAGAAGTAGTAAACAAGCCAAGGCCATGTAAGGAAATGAAAGCTCAGCGGGAGCTCAGTGCTGATGGGCACACTGAATGTTTCTCCTCCTTCTATTATATATTTCATCCACTATATTTGCATGACAAGAAAACATATGCAAATGTTGCAACTGACACAAAAACCGAAGAGTACTATGAGAACAATTCAAAATGAAATGAAATGAAAGACATCAGCACAAATTATGACAAGTGAGTTGAACATCCAAAACGGCATCATGAGACTGAGGGAGAGGAAGAGACGAGATGTTGGTGAGCTTCACATTTCAGAAATCTTTGCACCAAAGAAAACAGATAATCGATACTGGATCAGACCTATCAGGCCCCTTTAGACTTAAAATGTATTTTTGTGCCATGGGTGAGTAAATGTTGCACCTCTTTGTTCAAGAAGAAAAGTTTGATTGCTTTTATCTGCTGGGGTAGATCCAGTTGAACAGACGGAGAGCTGATACACAGAGCGGTCAAAGAGGGGAGGCTGGTTTAACATGCACAGTAATGGCCACTATTTACTGTCTACAAATCACTGCAAAGCAACGTTATTCATTTTTTATTATTTTATCAATATGTTTCTTCTGACCAGAAACTGATTTCGGAGAGAACAAATCAGAGTCCCGACTTGAATCTGATGCAGATTAAACTGTGGGAGGAGCTAAAACTTTGCTAAAACACAAAACTCCTCACAGATAAATCATTAAAATACCTTTTTAAATATGCAAGAAGCTGATCAACAATTACAAAAAAGATCCTACTTCTGGCAAGGCAAGAGAATCGTTTCCATTAATTACTCAGAGGGCCGTAAATATTGTTTCTTTTATGAAAAGTGATTACAAACAGATTAGGTTTTTTAATTAGTACTGTGTTAAATTGTTTTAATATCTTTTATGAAGTTTATATTTAATTTCCTATCAAAACAAACTTCTTGATTGAATAAAAAATTTAACTAGTTTTGTAAGGGCTAAGAACTTATCTGAGCTTCTCTGCATATATTTGGAAATTTATTTATATTCATTGAATTTAATTTTCCATTTGGTTATTTTACAACCACAGATGTTTTGGATTCATTTTGATTTATTTTTTTGTTTTTCAATATGATTTACATAAAAGGGTGTACATTGTATTGAATTGTTTTACAAATGCAAATCTGGACAGATGGACATAAATATTCAGTTCCTTTAACCCTGATCAATGAAATCCAGTCTGACCTTTGACCTTCAGGATCCTGCTGAATACACTGCAATAGAGATAAACCAGAAAACCTGAAAACATGAGGAGCAGGAATATTGGCTGAAACTGATAACAGGAGGCTCAGACAGAAGGAGGAAATGAACAGAAGAGCTTTATTGTTCGGGACGTGGTCACTAGAACGCGACACAAGTGAGACTGATTACTGGATAAGAAACAGCTGAGGGAGAGAAGAAACACACGACGACTGGGAGAAATAAACTCCACAGAAACACAGCAGTCAATATAACAAAGGAAAATATATCTGGAAATATTCTGGAGCAGAACATTGAAGCTCAAAACGAACCAGAACGCAAAAAATGAGAAAGAGAATTTACTGAAACTGAAATCAGAGACGTGAGGGAAGCTGCCCACCTTATCAAGGTTTAAATGTTCTGAAAATGTGCTATAAAATCAATTATTGACATGAATACGATTTTTACAACAAAATAAGCAAATTGTGGTGTAGGTTTAGTTGGTGACCACCAGGGGGGGCTGTATCATTTGGGTGACCTTTCTGTTTAATAAACTATGGTGGCCCAAACAAACATTTTCCATATGAACCAGCATAAAAACAGCACAAGCCACAAACACAGATTTGTTTGACTTGGGTGGTATGAAGAGTTGGAGCGGACGTTTTACTGACCCGTCCTCAAACCTCAACATGCTGCTCAGACCGGCGCTAACCTAGCAAGAGCGTTTGAAACCAGAATGTGTGTTTAGAAAAGGGGACAGGTGAAGGTTCTGGAGTTTATGGAATGGTTGCATTCAGTTTACACTCAATAGTTGTTTTACCCATTCATTGCACTTGAATAAATAGTAACTGGATATTCTGACACAGCAGTGCTTTTTCCATGAACTGTAGATCATTCATTGTTTTCATGGAAAGATCGTTATTATTCATCAGTGATTAATTTATTATTCTCTTTTAGTTTTCATATTTCAGCCAGACTAAAGTTGTATTTAAATGCAGGTTACAGAACAGCAGAAATTGGTATTCAAGTTGGAAAATGAATTTGAACTCAGAGAGGAAGAATAGGGATCCTCTGCAAACACAGCTACACAAAGTAATTGGATTGTGACAAGTGAGCTCCATCAGTTTCTAAAATTTCAAAGGTCTTTTCTTTTGTCTTATTTCCCAGCAGCACGGTCTAATGGGCAGAACATTATTACTGGTCATGGATGACCAATTCATGCTTTATTGCACCTGGAGATCCCCAGTCAAATGTAACAAATATGGCAGAGTTTATTATTCATCGCCACGGCAACCTGGTAATAAGGTTAGAGCAACATATGGTCTTCAATAGGTTTACACACATGTCGTATTTTATAATGTCTGCCTCAGTTTTATCAAGGATTTCACTGTCTGTATTTGAATAATAGATTTTATTCTGATCTGAAGGCCTCTATCATGTAAACCAGGCACATGTGCAGCGTTTACAGTCACATGTTGCACAGATTCCCAGTAGTTCCTGTGTTCATAACAACAACAAAGCTAGGAACAACCCAGTGATTAAAGTTTCAGCTGCTCTGTTGCCTCTCATCTCAACCAGCCTGACAATCATTCCTTCACCTTTTACATTAAAGTCTTTTATCCAAACTGCCTTTTTCTGGATGTTTTCTCTTTAACATGGAAGATGGAAAGGTTTTAAATACCAACAAACATTCTACATGAAAAGCTGATTAGTTCCCTTTTCCCCTTTTCTTATGATCAGTTTGAACTTTGGTAAGTGATGTTCACCATGTCTAGATGCCTAAATGTATTGATTTGCCACCATGATTTGCTGGTGAATAGCTGTACCTAATAAAGTGGCCTGTCAGTCTGTGTTTATGTTGGTCTCTGTTGTGGCAAATTGAAATGAGACTGACATGGTACCAACCTCTGCCAGCATGCTTTGGCATAATATTTGGCAACACAAGATGGCCCTGCGCAGATCGCCACCTGGTGACCGACTCAGATCATGTTTGGGTGTTTAAACTGGATTCTTGCATCTGTTTGGCTCATTGCTGTTTTCTTTCATTTTATTGTTTGGCTGCAATCAATCAGCATCTCACCAGTCAACAAATTTCCAGCCCTTGCTGACGGAACGAGAGGCATGAATGACAGAGTTTCTGCTGAGCTGTTCATGATCCGCTCAGGATTTTAACAATTACATTTCAATCAAGTGAAGCATCTGTTTGGTACAACAAAAATAGTCAATGATTCGGATAATTTGTTGTCACCCAAGAGCTTAAGCAATCTAACTTTGCAAGGCAACCTGCATATGGTCACATTTGGGAGAAAATGCTCCTCACATCACTAACAGGAAGTAGCAGCTCAGACCAGGTTTGAGTCATTTACATTACCATGATGACTTTAAACCACCTGGGTATTGTTATTCTTGGGAAGTCAACCCAGACGCTGAGCTGAAGCCTGAATACTCCTCACCAAATGCTTAAAAGGGGCCAATAGAGTCAGAATGCACAAAAGGCATCAACGATTCCACGTCAGTGCACAACATTTCATGGGAAATATACCTTTGGTTTCACATGAGGGACTATCCTTTCACTGTAGACTGTTTGTTTTTTCCCCTCTGGTTAAAAATTTAAACAAGCCTGACAATGCCTGAAAAGCTCAGTCTACCATGAAAGCATTGGAGATGCACAAGACAAATTTAAAAGACAAAAGCCAAAGAGAAAGACAAAAATCCCCAGCAACATCTGCTTTCTCTGCGTGGATTTTTGGGAAAATGAAACTTATGGTAGCATAAGAAAAGTTTGGGAGTCTAGTCAGTGGTGCTTATTTATTGCTGAGCTGCATAACATTTATTTAGTTTAGTCATTAAAATTATTTTGCCTTTTTCTCACTGTTTGGGTTCAAGAAAGTGGAACTTGAAGGGAGGGGCTGCATCATGATGGGGTAATGTTTCAATGTCTTTATATTTTTTCAAATCATTCTGAGTATGAAATATTATTGATAAAGGCATTTCCTCAAAGGACCAGACATTTATTTGCTGAATTAATCCTCTGCTTGAGGAGGTTGCAGCTTTTGTGAAAAATCAGTTTATCAGTGTTTAAAGTTTGTTTTTTTTTAAACTAGATGCCTGAAGCCACCCGACTGCAGAGACGTTTGGTTTATTTTTTTATCTTGTTGTCCAAATGATAAAAAAATTTCTGTATTTTTGGAAAACTTCTCTGCTTAATAAACATATAAGCTATGTATCAAGTCATTTCTTGTGATTTTATGTTTTAACAGTAAAATGAAACAAAAAAGCATTTTCTTAAAACATCAAAAGATTGTGAAGAAATTCTCAAAAGCTTGGAGGAGATTTGGAGCCATTGATCACTGATCATGTTTGAGTAAAGATGGGTTTCTGAACTCTGGATGTTCTTCAGCGCTGTGTGAAAATATAATCAAATCATTTTCATGATCCTGTTTTTTTTTCCTTTGATTCACACTTGTTTTCACGACTGTGTTTTTTTCTCATTAATAGTTTGTTCTCATCAACCCTCCCGGTGGGTAAAAGCCTCTCAGTTTCCTCAGCTCTTTGCAGGTTCTTCTGTTCTCCAGCTTCCGTCACTTTGGTTTTGTTCCAGCTGTTTCACTGTTTTCAGCCAGTAATTCTCTTGGTCTTCCTTTGCTAGATCCTCTGATTTATACCTTCCTGCCGTTGTAAATTTTAACATCATCAATAGGTGACTTCCATTGTCATGTCTGTGGTTGGATTCAACCTCATCTCAAACAACAAAAGAAATAATTAAACAAAGAAAGTCAGACACTTCTATCATTTAAAATCAGAAGTCTTGCAGAAAATGAGTACAATTAGTTGGAAAAAAACTTTTCTTTGTGCCTGCTGTCTCAGTCACTTTTAAGCACTGAATATGTGACTAAAAATTGACTTTGGATCTTTTTACTTTAGCGGCTTTTGTGAGATCACAAAATGGGCTGTTCTTGAGATTGTAATTGTGAAGTATAGGTAATTTTTTCTCTGACAGAAAGTATTGATGGTGAGGGTTTCTGACAGAAATTGTAACATAAAAGCAGTCTACACTTAAATGCACTTTAAGTAAAAACACCTTGGTTGGCATTTTCTACTGATCCAAAAATACTATTTCACAAGCTGGTAAGCACAAAGTCCAACTGAACAAATACAATATGTGCTGGGGCAGAACTTTCAGAACCTGCAAACGCAGGAATGAATGCAGAATATTTTCAAAGACCATTAGCCAGTCAGTCATAATGGTTGAGTGACTGGACAGAGAGAGTCAATGAGAGCTGTAGAGACGCTCCGTCTTTGTTCCCTCATTCAGATATTAGAGAACTGAAGGTGGCCTGAGTCCGGACAAGAACAGCATCTGAAATTCACCTCAGGGAAAGAAAAGTCCCCCAACAGCAGTGGTAAAGAAAAACTACAGCAGTTTGTTGACTCACTGCATATTTTGATGTATTTTATTGTGAATTAAGTGACTGACCAACACAAGGCGTGCTGGTCAGATTAGATCAGATTGGATTGTTTTTCTGACATTCACAGAAAGATCATTCCAGGTCAAGATAGATATTACTGTTCTTCACTTCTGATCCTTAGATTAGTGAAGATGACTTAGTGTGAGGCAACTCATCCTGAAACTTATTATGCAATATTTACTCTGAACATCTTGCCAGCATTGGCCACCAGCTCCCTTTATGCTAATCAAAAGAAAGTGCCAGGTGAAAGATGGAAACAAACCCTTAACAAAGCGTGTTGCATCTTTACTGACTTGTTTGGATCTTTGCCAGTTGGAGGTAAAAGGAACCTGCGTAGGTTTCCTTCTGGCCCGAAGCCTCCCAGAACTCAGAAAAATGTTTACAGCTTAAAAATGTGTCTACTGAGTAAAAACAAAACAACATTTTCTGCATTGCAGATTTAGTGGGAAAAAAAGTTTGGGTTTTGAGATGTAACACAAAAACGATTTGGGAAGATTTGGGTAATTAAAAAAAAGACTGCAGATAAAAACAAAAACTTCCTTAAAAGACTACTATTCCTAAAAACATATTTATTAATTAATGTATTTGTTTGACTGTTTGATGAACAAAGAAGCCACCAGGAATTGTCCTCTTATTAATCCATATTGTCTTCACACTCAGACCTATATTTATATCTAGCAATGCTACTGATGGAAAATCAATTTTACATCACTGATGCTTTTTTATTGCAGGAAAAATGATCCATCAGTAAGTGTAAACGATCTGGTGGTCAGAAGGTTGAATTAAAGTTGAATCATCCAACTCCAACTCTGCTTCAGGAAGACTGATAAATACTTTTTACTTTGTTGATATGAATAAACTTTCTATTAATTTCACCTAATTTCTCTCTAGTTTTTGTTGACAATATGTGTGTGTAACATTATAAAGGGACCTCAGTGACAGCTGGAGTGTAGCTGAATTAAACAGACATTCATACGTTCATCCCAGACTCTGCCAGCTAAACCTTCAGCTGAAGTGTTTTTGCAGCCTGAGTAACTTTCATTTAATTCCTGCTGGTGTTTCCTGGATGACAGGTTGTTTTTTTGGCTTGTGGCTGAAATCATTTTATACTCCATCATGTCTCAGAACAAGTGCTTCTGATTAATTTGTCCCTCTGAGAGAGAGAGAGACTTTCTTCTAGACTGCCGTCACTAAAGTTTGTTATGAAATAATCCTTATTGATGAGTTTATTACTCAGCATTGTATTTCTATTGGTTCTTTATTGTTCTGCTAATAAATATAATAGGCATTACCATAATGGCAGGCTGGCTGTAATCAGGTCTGATGTGTGAACCGCAGTATAAAGAAGAAAAAACGCAGGTAAAAAGGAAAAATGCTCCATATAATTCTTCTCTTTAATATTTGTCTGTCTGAAAACATGACATGTGAGGAAACAGAAAATGTGTTTTCACACTGATTTAAAAATATTTTTATTTTAACAGAGATATTATGGGATGTCGCATTTATTCATATTTCTTTAGTGATATCGTCTGTTATTACGTCAAAATGTGAAACTGTTTTCAAGACTCTGCGTTGGTGAGTTTGGGATGATTGTGTGTTACCTTCATGTTCGGGGCAGAACCGGGATTTTATCAAGAAGATGGCATTGTTTTAGAAAAACTATTCACATCAACTCTCCACCAAGTTTTTTCTAAAAGGTAAAGTCCTTAAAGAATGAGTGAGTGAAACCCAAAACCTTCACTGTGTTTCAATTATGTATCTGCTGCACACAATGACTTCTCAGGCTACGTTTCACTTTCAGGAAAAAGGAATTAACTCAATGAAAGAATCAATAGCTCGTGCTCCACTACAGCGACGGAGCCCTTTGACTAAACCCATCTGAGTAAGACTTGGGAACAAGTCCCATCGCTTTAAATGAGCATTCTGCTTTTATACCAAGTTTATTTTCTCTTTTCTTTACAGCCCAGTAATTATGTGCACCACAGCAAAAAACATCCAATTTCAGTTGTAAAATGACATCAGTTCCTCCAGAACCGCTAACCTTGGACATCTAATGTCAAGAACTTCTGGTTCCACATTTTTTATTTTTTTATCAAGGTTAGTAGTTTTGCTGACCGAAGCATCAGGGCTCCTCTACGCTTCCACACAATAAACACTTTGTTTGCTCTGACTCGGCCAGCTGTGCTTCTCCTCCACAGCCAGAAGCTTCTGGAGGTTTCATTTCAAAATGGTTGATCGAGGGTTTTAATCAATCGGCTGCAAGTGTTGGCAGGATTACTGCAGTTAGCCCTTAGTAAGAAGACTGTGATTAATGATTCCCAGTGTTGTTAAGCCCTCGGTGTCTGCACTCTGCACACGTCTGAACCTCAACACTGGGCTGAATTATTAATCCACAGCTTGTTTTGTGCCACTTCTTATGGATTCATCAGGGCAGACATTCTGCTCCTGCACTTGGTTGAAATGACCTGAAACTGTGATATTCCAGTTCAGCCCGACTCAAACACATCAAGCTGTGCTGCATTATTATGCACTTCAATTTACTCCTTCCCACCTAGTCGATTCCTCCAGATGCATCTTAAAATGAGATGAATCACTGAGGACCGCCATGTTCGGATGAGACGTCCACCTGCCATCGGAAATGTGCCGTATCAATCAAACCCAACACACTAATGATCCTGTAGCAGAAGCTCCAGCAGAGACGTCGTCGTCCCCCCGGTGCAGTCATTTGTGTGGATCCACGACCACAAGCACATTTGGCCTCCTCCGCAGCCTTAATGGTTCTGCAGCTTTGCAGCCTGCCGATCTGCTCTTCTAAGCTACACAGTAATTCCTCCCTTCGTTGTTAAATTCCAACAGCATGACTGTATTCTCAGAGGAAACGTGCAGAGAAATACTGCAGAGGCAGAACTCTAACACCAAGAATACATTTACAATTTGCAACAAATAGACTCTGAAAAACATAAAACCTGACAATAATTTCAACCCTATTCGCTTTAAAAGAAACTAGTGGGGTTTTTTAGTGGTTCTTAGAACATAATGGTTTAATAAAACAATAAAATACCAGAAGATTTCCTCCAAAAACCATAATTACACATCCTCATCTTAACTGGAGCTCAGAGTTTGAGGAGACGTTTCATTTTCTGATCAGAGAGATTTCTGTCTGCTTCAGCCACATTAACATAAAACAATTTCCTCCCTACAACAGGTTACCTGTTTATATGTGGAATAAACAGTTACCCATGCTTGAGTTACTTTTATTATTTGTACATTATGTTTTGTGTTGTTCAAACTTCTAGTTGTTTTTTGTTGTTGTGTCCCTGTGGGGTTTGAAAAAAACAGCTCCTTTGGCTTTCTTTCTCAAAATTCAGTCTTGCATAAAAAACAAGATTTTCTTTGTTTACAGCTGCTGGTGGTGCAACACATCCTCCCACATGAGCCGGGGAGCCCTGCAGCTCCTCCAGAGTGCCTGTTGGTTGCTCCTCTTGATTGGTCTGCATATTCAGGAGATGTCCATGTCTTGGTAGGTCTTTAGTGGGTCCATTTTTCAAACTGCGATCAGATTGATCACAGTGTGGGATACTGTGGAAGCAAACCTGCTTTAGATTCTCCAGAACCTTCTGATCTGCCTCCATGATGCTGGTGTGTTGAGACGAAAACACACACCTTGCCTTCAGACTTTTACACAAACACAATTTGGACAATACTTTCTGTTGGTCTGGAGTCCATATGAAACACGTGGAGCTTGTGTTGTTCCATGGCCAAATGTAGAAAAGTTAAACAGCTAATTGTTCTTTTGTGGCAAAGAAAGTACACCCACAGTCAAGTCTGAGGTTTTAATGCATCAATAATCTGTTTTTCATGGCTTTTAATTTTACATCTAACATATAAAAATGCAACATAGATGCTTGTTTAACATTCAGAATGAAAGGATTTCCTTCTCGAGCTAACTGCTAACCTCGTTGGACAGCTAACTGCTAACCTCGTTGGACTCACCTGTTAGCATGAGTCAGAAACAGACAGAAGAGAGGCAGGAAGTTTTAAATCTGTCAATCTGATGTAGCCTTTGAATTTCCAGGTGGTAGCTGAATTAAATTTTAAAGCTTCCAATCAATGATTCATTGAATGAGCCGTAGAAGTTTTGGACAAAGCGCCAGGTGACACACAAAAGGCAAACCTGATTGCAGAAATAGTAAGCTGGAAGGAAATATTGTTTTCTTTACAGTTAAAATGGTTCTGGAGACTTTTATTGTTGTAGAAGATCAGAAAAAAACAGGCCAGCAGGCGAGAAAATCTTCAGTCTGATTCCTCCTTCATATTGAAAGTAATTCTTAAATGGAGGATGAATATGTACTGTTGAGTACTTTTAGTCATTTACTGCCTTGCATTTAAAAACTTGAACTTTTTCTGCTTTTTTCACTTTACAAACTACAAACTTGTATGTGTATTTCACTGAGGTTTAAAATGTCCGACTAACACAAAGTGCTTTAATAATTCTGAAGATAAATGAAGATTTTTAAAAAAGCTGTAAAGTGCAACCCCTTTTACTCAGATGCCTCTAAATAAGCTAGGAATCTCAGAATGAAGTGGTTGATAAATAGAGCTGTCTTGTGTATTTTATGTCAGTCCAGCTGAGCTGCAGTTTGAATGCAATGAAAAATGTTCAGAAAGAGGGAATATTTTTACAAAGCTGTGATGTTTTCTATTATAAATTATAAAATAATAATATTCTAAAAGTTGGAAACTCTACTAAAGTAGTGCTAAGTGTTATGATATAGACTTTAATTAATATCTATGTCACAGGCCAAAACTGATCAACTTCTTCTCAAATTTTACTTTGCTGTGTGTTATGTGTGTGCAGAAACAAAGTGCTGTTTCATTCAGCAGATTTTTATTTTATTTCATTTTTTGTGGAAGACCTCTGCTTTTACCACAGCTGTTTATAAAGAATTTCAGATCCATCCTTTAAATAAATTGTACCTGCACAACTTATTTCAACATGTTTGTTTGAAAGTGGCGACAATCTGAGTCTAAAATGGACAGGAGGGACAAAGGCCCTGCAGGTCGAACTCTAGCAGAGAATGGATTTTTGAATTCAAAAGAAAGAAAATGGCTGACAAACAGAAGGATTCAGAGAGAGGATCAGCATCAAACATTAACAGACAAAACTCCAGTTTATTCAGAGAAAACAGAAATAAAGACCAAAGGTTTACAGTTTGTGTTTTCACATTTTTCACTGTGTGAGAATCATATTTTAATTGTTTAGAAAACCTGAATGGAAATATGAATGAGCAGCAGAAGTAGTTTTAAAAGCACAATAATAAAATTATACCCTCCTCCCTGTTAACTGCCCCTCCAGAGGCATCACCATCAGGGTAGATTTTACAGGAAGACTCCAGACCAGCCTGAGGTTTGGTCTGCATGTGAATGATTACTATTGTTGATAGAACTGTTTGATTCTTCATGTTCATTCAAGGATGTTGAAAAAACCCCTTAATAGAGAAATAACAGTGGGGCTGGAGTTATAAATAAAATCAGTTAGAAAATTAAATCTGTTAGAAATGAAAACAAATAGTCGACTAATTTTCTAATCTTTTTGCTTTAATTGCCTACAGTATTAAACACTTATGTAACAAATCTAATGCTTTTCGACTAATTTATAGCTCTGCTGAATCATTTTAGAAACTGGGCAAATGTTCTCACACACACACACACACACACACACACACACACCCACGCGCACACCCACACACACACACACAATGGAGTGTGTGACAGTCATTTACTGAGAGAGAGAAGATGAAGAAGTCAGCTGTGGATTTAATTTAATTTCTCTTCTGGAAAATGACACAAAAGTATTTTAGCTAATCTCTTATAGTTATAAACGTTCAGTGTTTTGTGCATTATAATCTGATTTTGCCCTTGATTTTGGGGCTCAGGTGAAGCAGGGGTGTGTTTTCTTTACATCGACCTACTGCAGGGTGTTTACTTCACTAACATTTTTTCAAAATTCTTCCTAACCTTCAAAAACAAAATATATTACGTGGTCAGTTGTTACAGAATGCACATCCTACCAAGCCCTTGAAACGGCAGCCAGCAATGAAAGTTTTATAGAACAGAATAAAGCAATGCATTTATAATATGCAGTGTATAATATATAATGTGTTTGCACATGCTTAATCCATCACTCCAAAGGACAGTGGTAGAGTGTTGCCAGCATTACATCACCAGCTGAGGTTAGTAATAGCATGTTGCTAAAACAAAGTTTTTTAAGGCCTTGGGAAAAGTATTTACATCTTGAACTTCTGTCAGTTTTATTTTGACTTTATGTGACACAAAAGTGTAATTTACTCCTGAAATGGAAGGAAAACAACAAACAAATAAAAATGGATAAAGTTTGGTAAGCACACATGCTTTACTTTACTTTAATACCACTGAATAAAATCAGAGAAGCAGCATCATGGAGAGGAAACACAGCAGAACGTTCTGGTCCAGTTCAGAACAGGGTCAGGTTCTGAAAACACTCTAAGCTCTGGACTCCTGCCAGATCTCCATCGCCTGGACGTGGACATCCTCCTGAACTGACAGATAATATGTGGAGGAAAACTTACTCTCTGTCTCTATGTAGAGACAAATCCTCATTACAGGAAAAGATGTTTCTGCCCTGAGAAACATGGATGTTATACAAACACATGCAACCGTTTTTAGATGTTCATTTTGTAAAAAAAAAAAAAAACAAACACACAGTTGTGTTCTGCTTGATGCTGGTCAAAATATAGACAGATTCCAAAGTATGAATAGTTTTGCGTTGCACTTTAAGTTTATTTTCCTGAAATTGTAACTCATAATTGTTCATGAAACTGCTGTTACAATTTTTGGAGTCTAACTGACCCATCAAATGCATCACGATTTTAAAGACTTGCAATGGCTTTGCTTTCTGTGTCCAATACTGATAACTAGCACAATATTTACCACACATGAATGTTACATGCAACGGTCCACACACTGCATGCAAGGAGGTTTTAAAGTTTTTCTATTAGTTTTAGATACTGCAATGTTTCTCCCCACCAGCAACAGTCACAGGCAACATGCAAAATATACATAAAGCAATCCAGACTTCTCAAAAAATGTTATGTAGTTGCATTTTATTCAAGCTGCAGTACATAACTTTAATTTAAAAAATTGTTAAAGCTGTCACTATGTTGTGACAGTTTGTTATGAGACAGATAACCTGTGAAAAGATTATTATTATTATTATTATTATTATTATTATTATTATTATTATTATTAGTAGTAGTAGTAGTAGTAGTAGTAGTAGTATTAGTATTAGTATTAATTACTATGACTGGCTAAAGGAATGCAACGACCAAAAACAACCAATCAGAAGCGGCCTGTCTGCAAGGCTGTCAATCATCCTCATTCACTCGCTGCTAATTGTGCTAACGGTGGAGAAACTATGTATCATTACAGGAAGAATGTTTATCTGGTAGCTATGGTAACTAGACTGATTATTCACAACTGGCTGCGTTAGCTGTAGTGTAGGGATGAGCAGCCACATGAGATTGTGATTGACAGCAGTAAAACTCTCCCTTCTCTGATTGGTTGTTTCTAGAGAGCACATAACTTTTACTGCAAAAAACTATTTTAAAAAACACAATATAATTAATTTTGTAATTGACAGGGCCACATTTTTTAAAACTTCTATAAACAAAAAAGAATTAAAAATAAAAATTGTGGTCAGGGGCCCCCTGTTGGTCAGGGGCCCTTGGATTGTCATAACTTTCCCCCCTATATGGCGACGCTGTTCTTAAGTGATGAATTTTCAAAATATTTCCACACCAATTTTTAGCTCAGTAGTTTTTGACACGTATTTCAGGTTTTGAGTGACTTGTTTTTCTTTTGAAGTTGTTGCTGTAAAAAAAAAAGAATAAGTCTTCATCTCAGAAATAAAAATAATGAATATTTCGTTATAAATTTTGCCTTCTCTCATACTGGATAAGATTGGAGTTCATGTATGAAGGTAATATTAACTCCTGTAGAAGCTTTTTGGAGGTTTCACAAAACATTTTATGATGTTTTCGTATCTAATTAATCCCAGCATGCAACACAAACGTTTCATCATGCAGAGCTTTCCTCCCTGTGAGCAGATCCAGGTTACTGTGAGACTTCATGTTTTATGCTGCTATTCTATTGAGGCCTGAGAAAATAACAGAACTATCATATCTCACAATAAACGGTGAATGTCTACAAGGAGGGACAATCTGCTGTCCTAAACGTCATAATCTGCACAGATTTTGATCTTGAACTCATGCAGATTCGTTATGTGAAACTGTTATGAAACATGTGAATATTGTGCTGATGAATTAATTTAGAACTCATGTTTACATTTGCTTTTACAAATACTCAAAGATCTACTGCAGATCATGTCTTCCATCACTAAAAAGAGTTCAGTTTGGCTGCTTAGTCCAGTAGGTGTGAACAGGAAGTCAAACTGTGGTCTGTACGATCTTGGCCTTGGTTTGGTTAAAGTGAACTCTGGTGCTGTTTGAACACATGAACACCAAGTGGACCAGAGATCACTTGGAGGAAGCAGACGGCAGCGCAGGGATTTTTTTCTTTTCTGTTTTGCAGACATTGAGGGAAACACCCGACGCTCGTCGCTACTCTGTAATCCTCTTGGTTCTGTGCTTAAAATTACAACTTCACAAAACTTACTGTTTGTTCTCAATTCAGTTTGATACAAAATTTTAATCTGAAAAATTAAATTTCACCATCAGATAAGATGGCACCTCCTCTGATAAATGTTGGACTCATCTCCTGTTTTTCAAGTGGCATCACACCCACTTTGATGTAAATAACTAATAATTACATCATAAACAAATTGTACATGCACCGATATTCTGTTAGTAGATACAAAAATCACAAAGGACTTCACTCACCCAGCACACACAGTCTTTTCCCTCCTGCCCTCTGGGAGGCGCTACAGAAGCCTTCGGACCAGAACCACCAGGAACCAGAACAGCTTCTTTCCCACAGCTGTCACGCTTTTGAACGTCTCCTCACATAAAACATAAACTATAAGGACTGTACTCCCCTATCCTCTCATACAACAATAACACATGGACTATCCTCACACGCACACCTACACACACCCACACACACACACGCACACACGCACACACGCACGCGCACGCACACACACACACACGCACACACACACACACACACACACACCCCACGGACTGTTTTCCTCACACACATATGCAATCTGTAAATCTTATCTGCCATTATTTATCTTGTTTTATAAACCTACTAATACATATATAATACATTTCCTAACATTATTCTGTATAATCTGTGCATATAGCTCCCATATTTATATTTATATTTATATTTATATTTATATTTATATTTATATTTATATTTAGTCTTGTACACCTGTAAATAAATATTTATATCCTGTATAGCACTTCTGGATAGATGCAAACTACATTTTGTTGCTTGTACTTGTGACAGAACAATGACAATAAAGTTGAATTCTATTCTATTCTATAGAATATTCTATAGATCTTGAACTCATACTGAGTTCAAGATCTATCTGCATTTTCTTCCTGGACTTTTGCACTTAAGTTTTTCTTGTCCTTACATTTCTTAAGTTTTTCCTTCAAACAGAAGTTGTAGCTCAGCTAATACATTATTTTACCTGCATAAGGAGACAGAGCCTCTTCATCTTTTGAAAGTTTTATGTAATTTCTGATGTCTTAAATTAGAAATGATGCCAACTTTGTTCTTCTAAATTCTCAGTAGCCTACCTTTAAAAGCTTCTGATAATGATAAATAAATCATTGTCTTTCCTGTACTCACAGGGCCGCATGGTGGAATAAACGCAAACTACCTTTGGCTTTCTCCCAGAGTCCAAGAGCACAACTGTTAGGGCAATTAGGGTCTAAATTGCCCCTCGGTACGAGTGTGTGCCAGCGTGGTTGGTGCTCCGTGTTTCTGTGTTGTCCTGGTGATCCGTCCATGATGTTTCCTCCTCTTGCTGAATCACTATGGACGGACAGACAGGCGGACGGACGAAAAGAAACATGTCTTCTTACTTTTCTGCATTATTATAGCTATTGCTAGTAAGAAAAAAGTTTATTTGTGAAATTATTACTATTGATGTTGTGGATGTTGTGTTTACGCAACTGTTTTACCAGGAATTATGAATAATTCAACTTATGCTTAATCCTGTCTGCAACAGAAGCACCTAAACTGTAGCAGAGGAAGTTAATCCAACATCATTCTGTCTTCTTAAACCACTCCTTCTATGAAGCAGAACCTTTTCTCAATTAATGTCAGTTTAAGCACCATAACCGTTGAGCCTGTGCATCAGTGTGTGTGTTTCCACACAGTGAGGTCCTAACTTCCTCTCATTAGGACTGTTAGATCTACATTGCTGCACACAAGAAGGCTTTTAAGGAAGTAATAGCAAAAATGAGACCTTTCACCTTGAACTGATGGAATAAATGAATCTTAACTTGAAGGAAACTGTGTTTGACTGACAGGTTAATTGAACGCCACTTAGTACTGTGTGTGTTAAGGATGTGTGTGCGTGTGGGGGGGGGGTGCGTGTGTGCGTGTGTGTGTGTGCGTGTGTGCGCGTGTGTGTGTGTGTGTGTGTATGTGTGTGTATGTATGCACTGACATGAGGGAGTAATTTGTTGTATTTCTGCACTTCATACTCACAGAAAGAGGATATCTCACAAATATAACAATGAAAATATTAATGTTAATCATAAGTTAATTTTAATAATCAATAATTAACCCATTATGTGACTTGAGTTTTTTCTGCTGAAGCGGTTCAGATGTTTCTATGTGTGAGGATCTGTTATTGATGATCTATGTCTCTTCCATTTCTCTTAATGTTTTCCTCTGTGCTTTGAACAGCAGAGAAACAGAAATGAATTCACAGTTTAATACATTTTGTCACTTCTAACTTTGTTCTCTGTCATTCAGGGAGTTGAGTTAAGCCCCCAGTGTTTGTCTTTAAATTACATAAGTGAAGATTTTAAACAGCCAGGATTTCAGCAAACACTCACACTGATGTTTTTTATTCTGTTAACATCTCCCAGTTGCTTTTCTTTCTGAAAATATAAATAAAGAATAAAACTGAAAACAGACTAAATAAAAGCTGAGCAACACAAAATACAGTTTTTGTGAGTGAGAATAAGAGTTTAAAAAGCTGCTGCTAAGTTAGCAATAATGAAGGTTTAAATGCTAAGTTATGGCATAACCAATTTGTTTATTGATCTCATGATTTATATATTTTTAAATATTACATGTCATAAAAGCTTCTTCAGTCTGGGACTGTGAACTAAGATTCATTTCATCCATCCTGTGATAAAATGTTTCTGTTGATTATAGATCAGCTGATCTGGACTGCAGATTATTTACTAATGCAAAGACTTTAAAACAACACAAATAAAGTCGGCTGGAGATATTCACACATCTGTTAGCGTTGATAATTAGTGACATTATGTTAGGAAGGTAAACAAACCTTCCTCCTTTCAACAAAAAGTTAAACGTTTGCTTTCATAATAACGGGATACGTTGTGAATACTGAGCCCATGAGAAAACTAACCAGTTGCATTTAATTTAGTAAAACAAAATTAAAAAGCTTCTTTTTAATTTCTTCGTGACAAAGAAATTAAAAACTTCGTAACAAAGCTTTAAGAAATGCCTACCCCGACTAATAAGATTACTTCATTTTACATGTTTTTTCCATCAACATGACGGGTTTCAAAACGGAAAGCAACCCAAAGAGAAAACCTCCTTCTGGACCTGAATTTGCTCTGACTGATGCATGAATGACTGACGGGGCCGAATCTGAGCGATACGATCATTACCCAGCAGGGAACAAGTCATGAAAGGAAGTTAGTAAATCACCAGCTCATTCATAGAAAATGTTTCAGAAGGAGAAACATAAGAATGAGAACTAAATTGAATCTGCTGACACAGATATAAAGGCACATTCTGTTTTTCAGCAAAATGTTTATTAAAGTTTATTAGTATTCCTCATTTTAGCAACATCTTAGTAAAACATGGTTTGACATTCAAGCTGCCTTAATTTCAAAGAAATGAAGATGAAGTGAGTTTAAGTTGCCTTTCTGCACCAGATAAAAGAATATATATCTTCTAAAGACTAGTAAAGAGAAGGAATAAAACTTCCAGGGGAGAAATGTGTACCTGCTGTGGAAGAAAAGCTCAGTGACGCTCAAGGAGGAAAACAATGTTTGTTTCTGCAACTGGAGAGAATAATGGGAAAGACCATTGTTAGGTTGGGTAACTGACAGCTGAATTGGAGCGCTTGTTCTCTCTGCAGTGTCCAGTCTGGCCAAGGAGTCTTCAGTTGCTCTCCTTCCATTGTGTGAAGAGTGAGGTCAGGATTTTAAAGCTTTTTGGGCCCTCCCATCATCTCCCTCTCGCTGAAAAGTGAAAACACCCAGAGGTAAAACTGAAAAGGATCTCTGAGAACAGAAAAAAGCATACAAAGGAAACAGACACTTCATTTTCCTCTTTTCTCTGAAGAGCAGTCAGAGGAGAGACATGAGCGAGTGACCTTCACAGAGGATCGTCCTTCTAGCTCTCACTGCCAGTTAGCTCTTTGCATCTGATCTCAAATGACGCAGACAAGACTGGGTGCAGAGGAGCTCTGCGATCCTGCCTGACAAGAGGAAAACCTTGAGAGTCCTGTGGGCATTCACCAGGTATTACAGCAACGGGGCTGCTGGGAAATGTCTGTTTGTGAGGTACAGACCACCGTTAGAGCATCCACACTTCAGCTGAACTTCATTCATTTCAGTGAACAATAACAGTCATCGTCAGGCGGGTTTTCCTCCAACAGGTCCACATGAGCCAGCCACTGTGCACATCCTCCCCACACTTCAACACCATCAGAGAAGATGATGTCTAAATTATGCTCCACCATTATCTTTCTTAGCAAACTTTATTTGATCATAAAGCCAGTGTGAGCATTTCCTTAATGTTTACACCTGCTGTATATCATGAAGTTATGGAAAATTATAGAGATCTGCAGTTTTTTGAGTAATGCAAAATGTTCTGAAAATCTGGTTCATAACAGTTTTAGCAACAATATTGCATTTAAATTGTCTTGATGCTGTCAGAGAAGGAAAAGAAGAAAGAAAGAGGAAGAAACTTAGAGAACATAATTTTGTTCAGACTAGTAGCTTGTTAGCACATCAATGAAGAACAGAGTTAGCACATTTTCCTCAGCTATACCTTATTCACGTTTTAATCAAAGGGCTAAAAGCTTTTTTAGCGTTTTGGCTCCAAACAGTTGATTCAGGACTTTAGGTTGACTTTATATTCACTCCTAGTTTCAATACTATTGGATGGCTGTGCAATAAAACAACTTTTTTTCTGTCATTTTAAAAGTGAATAATTGTTGTGTGTTAATTATTGTGTTTATTATTTTTAGAAAGAAAGTGTTTCTTTCTAAAAATGAGTTTTTTTCTGGCAGAAATGAAGCCAGAAACAAGCAAAAAGCTTCAATCTATTATTTAACTTTAAAGAGAGCTGCAGCAAGATTCTACATAGTTTTTTACTTTATGAATTTTGATGTTTTGTTTTCTTGTTTCTTCTCCATTTTTGTTAAGCATCAACTTTAATCTCAGTTTTCCTTGTAAGAGTCAGACTAGTTAAGCATCACTGTGTGTTTTTCCCGTTATCTTCCTTCTGTTGTTCATCCAGATCATTGTCCTGTGTGCCTTGTTCCCATTTCTTCTGCTTATGTTACACCAGCTTTAAGGTTGAGAATCTTTTCCTCACTGTTGCCTCAAAGCTCTTTCACCTGAAAATTTAAATGAACTCTTTTGTTTGTTTCATCTTTGGCCTCCTGGTGTCCTGATTTCTCCACCTCCCATTCGTTATGACACAGATATAATTCATCTTTCTGGGGTGTGTTGAGGTTACAGTTGGAGGAGGGAGTAAACATGAGCTGTGTTCATTTCTCTGTGGACTGACTGCTACTTCCTCAGTATCCATGTAGAACCTAAACCTCTTTTTTTTAAAGGGGACAAAAGAAAATGGACTTTTCCCACTGAACAAAGCAGGACGTTTCCATAAAAGGTAACACTTGCTTTCAGGCCTCGCATTGGCATTTTTAGTGAAATGAAGCTTTAATAAATCTTGTTGAACTTGTTATTTTGTGATTATTTTCAGCCACCAGTAAATAAGTTGTGAAATAAATCTGACAGAAGGGAACAAAAACAAGATTTTTTAGATGTGGAAGCACAGCTGTTGTCTTAGCTGGGCTCCAATTCCACAACAATCAATATCCTATTTAATAAAATTACAGTTCTTTATCTAAACTGAAGATTGTCATAAACTCAGCAGTGGGAACTAAATGGAGATGAAGGAAAAGAAAATACTTTTGTGGTTTTGGTTCCTTTTATTAAAGACTTCTGGTAAAGGTCACCTCAACAACCAATGTGGAACATCACACAAACAGTTTGAAATAAGGAAAGTTTTACAAATTATTGAAAGAAAATTGAGGTAAAGCTCCATGGCAGTATTTCATGTTTCTGGCTGTTAGCTGGTAATTAAAGCAACACCAATCCTCTAATCATCTGTTATTCAGTCTGTCACTTGTTCATCCATCCACAGAACAGGACCGGTCCAAACGGCAGGAAACACCAGGTCTGCAGAGAGGATCATCAGGGGCAACTTCCCCTCTGTCCCTCATGTAAACAGGTCAGGAAAAAGGCTGCTACTACATCTGCAGACCCCACACATCTTGGACACAAAGCATTGTGGTGCTTTCTGATAAAAAACAAACACTAAAGCTTCGTCCCCCAGGCTGATGAACACAATGAAAACTTCATGCCTGTACAGTCAGTTACTCTGCTGGGAAACAAAACAGCATATTTGCACAGTTACAACAAGTCTTCTCTTTTCTTTCTTTATTAAAATGGCTCCAAATACATGTACCTATTGATCCTTCATCTTTATTTTATTTCCCCTAAGGTTTAATGTTTAGACTTTATGTCTGTATGCTGTGTGCACTTGAAAGCCAAAGTCAACTTCCAAGTTTGTTCCCACGATCATAACTAAAGCTGATTCTGGTGCATCATTGCTTAACTGATGGGCCTAAACTCCATGTTGTACTTTATCCCTTTACACTTTTCTCATATATGAACTTCTATAAACATATTAGGAACATGCTTGTGTCCAGAGCTCACATGGTTTCAGACAAACAGTGTAATAATGTCCAGCAGAATCTCAGCTCTGTAAAAGCCAGCGGTTCCTCCAGATGGCTCTCCATGTGCATCTCTCAGCACCGCTGCAGGAGTTATTTAAAAAGCCACAGCTCCATATTTTGTTGTAAAGTTCAAGTCTGAAAACACATCACTTTACCTAAAATCAGTAAAGGACAAAGTTGCTTCATTTCAATCAAAGGCAATAAATGATAAATGTTAAACAGGAAGTTCATGATTATAATTGGCTGTTTAGCTGAGAAAATTAGAGATCAGTCTTACATCTCTCTCCTGTTATTAGGTTAAGATGTGCAGAAATAATATTGTTGGTTTTCCACTAAAGAAAGTGCTTACATTTCTAATCAGACAGATAAAGAAATAGCAGATAAGTACAAAACTAGTTAAATAAGTATTCATGCAATAATTAATGGAGATGTATATGTAGAGGAGTGAAAACAAGCTGGTATAAATAATGAACTCGAAGTATAAAAACAGGCACTTCAACATATTTTTTTTTCTGTCTTTAATTTCTTGTTGTAATAAGTAATAAGTGTTATTTCAGTCATTTGGTGCGATTCCACCTACAACCGCTGGGGGCGCCTGGCACATTGGGGGAACAGAAAAGGTTGTGCACACAGAAGGAGGATAAACCTTCCTGTTAGGTGCTAAAGGAAGCTCCACGTGTTTATGTCATCTTTTATATATCACAGGTCAGTACAAATGTATTTTGATGCATATACATTATTTTCCTTTAATACTTGAAGAAGTCGTAGAATCGAGTGCCGACTATTGAGTTACATTATGCAGTTTGTGATCAGCATTGTGTAGAAAACTGGACATATTTCTGGAGGCTCATTTATGCTAATGCTAGCGGACTTTGTATTTGTGTGTTTAGTTAGCTGAAGGACTGCTGAGTTCACTTTGAATTTATAATTTCCACGTTTTGAAACGGTTCTCACACAAAGGACTTTGTTTTGGTGTCTTTATTTGTGTGGTAAACATTTCTTTATGGATTATTGCAAAAACCACCATATTGTTATGACATTCAGTGATCTTATTAAAGAGACACGGCATTAAAAGAGCACTATACCTTTTTCAGTTTTGTAGTTTTTGTGTAAGAGATAAAATATTGTTATTCTGTGAAAACAATTGATCCAGTTGAAAGCTAAAATACTTAAATGTTAAAGTATATTTTATTTGTGCAGAATGAAAATTGTAAAAGCTATTAAAAGACTCTGGAGCTAGCTCAACAGACTGAGCTCACTAACTGTCTAAATAGTCCTGACTTCATGTGTCCTTCTAGTCTTCAGCTCACATCAAGATTTTACAGAGTAGGTTTCTGTGGTGGGCAAAAGTGTTGATTCATAAATGGCATGTTTGTTTTCAAGCTGAATATCCAATCAGTACACACTTGCATAAAGTGCCATCCATCCACTGAGCCAGTTAAGTATGTCTTAGACTAGGAAGTCCAACTCCTCCCACATCCAAGTAGGCCAGCAATCCACCAGCATCATCTAGGCTGGATATGTAAAGTTCAGGGTGAGATGGCTGACTTAATGTAGGCGGAGTTGGAGGGGACAACTGCTGAAGTGGGAAAGTGTTCAAACTAAACCTGCCATCTGCTGTGTCTGACTGAGAGCGCTTCATCTGCAACTTCCACACTTGGACTTGCAAAGCCTATGGATTTTAGCAGTATATGCATCTTTCACACTTTATTTTATTTTTAGCTAAAGTGTTTAGAGTTTTTATTAAAAAGATGATGAGATATTGTATGTTGAAAAAGAAAAAATAACACTTTGTTTTATGTACTCTCTTAGCAAATAAACACTGTGCATCAGTATTAATGCAACTTTAATCAGAAGTAGAATCTAAACCTCCTCCATGTTTTGAAGTTGTCAACGACTTGGAGAACATGAGATGTAGCATTGCACAGCCCCATGTCTCTCATGCTGCATTAGAGGCCAGTGAGTGCATATGGATTCTTAAATAAGTTTTAAAAACATCAACAGTGAGGCCTGTCTGATGTGGAGGAGCAGTTTATTCCACAGTTCAGGGGCTGCAACCTTAAACACTCAGTCACCTCCATGAGCCTGTCCAGACCTGGGAACTGCTGAAAGCAAGTGATCATTAGATCTGAGGGATCTGGAAAAGGCTGCAGGAGGTCAGGCAGATACCCTGGAGCCTGTCTGTTCACTGCCTTCTAAGTCACCAATAAAGCTTTGAAATCAATTCTGAAATGAACAGGGAACCAGTGAAGACAAGTACCGACTTCTGGACCAACTGCAGTCAGGAGAGGCTCTACTGATAAACACCAGCATGGCTGTCCCTTCAAAGTTTTCAAAAGATAAAAATGACTTTAATTCATGTAAATAACAACCTCAGTTTAAAAACAGTAGTTGAACAAATCTGTTTTTCACGGTAAATTTAGAGTCAAATATAAGCTGCAGACGGTAATTTTTATAAGAGTGTATTTTTTTACATATTTGTTAAAACTACATCCTGGCAGTAGAATAACAGAGATAATCTGTGACAAAGTTCAATCCCACTACCATTTGCAGAAATACATAACTCCAGGTGGAAACAACCAATCAGAGCCAGTGTTAGTGTGTTACAGCACTGCCACTCATGCTTGTGTATGTGCTGCTCAAGTTTAAGATTGTTGAGCTGCAGCTGAGCTAATGGCAAAGAAGCAACCTAAAGTCTGAGGAAAGCAGCAGGCTTCTTGAGCCGCTGTGGGGGATCAAGGGAACGATTCGGTAAGGAGTCTTCAGGCTACGTTGACGGTTTTCTCAAAACTCCCTTCTGCAGCTTTAATAAAAGGCTCCAAACTATGCAGATCCTCATGAGAAGTGCTGTGGTTACCATTTTACCCAAACATAACTGCCTCCATCTTTCTCATTGAAATTCAGGAAAACTGAGGCTATCCAGGATTGTGACTTCATTGAGACACTTAATCAAGATGAAGGTAAAGCTGAGAGATTTCAGCATTTCAGTGAAAAGAAATATATTTTCTGGACATTAAATATAAAATTAAAATATAAATAGAAAATAACATTGGCCCCAGAATCCAGAACCTCTGAAGTTTCAGGTTGAGAGCAGAGTCTCCTCAATCAGTGGCCATTAAAAGATCCTTAAATGATTTTAATAGATTCAATTTACAGCTTCAGTACTATGAAGAATATTACAACCAGATGGAAACCTTTCAAGGATGTTTGCATTTTTAAAAACTGAAGGACATTTTATAGGACAGATGAATCAAGGTTAGCTTTTTTATGTAAACATCACAACAACTGAACTGAGACTGCTGTAAAAAAAAAATCATTAAACTATCAGACCAAGCAACATACACTGGAAACACAAAAGACATAACTATTTTTAGTTATGTCTCTGAACTACTGCTGACATGCCCTGCTGTTGGCTCAGTGCTTTTGTCTGGACGTTGCTTCTTGTTTTTCCTCTCCACTGCTGCCACATGCTTATCGACGATGCAATCAGTTGAGCTGCATTAAAATCCGTCTGCTGTTTGGCATTACACCATCAGTTGACTTTATACTAGCTGTACAGTGTGTAGTTGTATTAAATTAAACAGGACGCATCTGAATTGATTGAGACCTGACTAGATACTGGATAACTGTACATGTTAGATATTTTTAGAGTGTGTATGTTATAACATGAATACACTAAAAATAAAAACCTTGTTGTATTAAAAATGTAAAGGATTGCCTTCAGCTGTGGAGTTCCCCCTTGTTTGTTTTCTGTCTCCTAGTTTCTGAGAAAATCAACTGCTAAATTTGGTTCAGCTGCCTGCTAATTTCAAATTATTTCGACGGAGACACACTTCAGTCTCTGGAGGTTTTCCTGACACCAAAAATATCCGGATCAGTTTATTGCCCTGATTTCTGACAGTTGTCAGAACATTTCAGTTTTTGGTATCAACACTCTTATTTCCTTTAATCACAGGTATCCCACCTGCTCAACAGAATCTAACAGTATGCCCAATTATGCACACAATGTGCAACCTGAGGAGAGAAGGGTTAAAAGCTTCACTGACTGTTTTACAGCCGCCTCGCTGTCAATGAGCTGCATGAGCCTGTTAATAATTTACATGAAGTTCTTTTACTTCTGATGTTGTGGCGCTTATGTAACTAAGCTTCTTGAACTAAGAGTAAATAACTCTGCAATAAATGCAGCTCTAGCACATCAGGCACATGTTTGTGTCTGAATAATGCTTCAGTTGACATGCCTGAATATATCTGGTGCTGAAACATATTTGGATTTGACCTGGACCAGAAGCTTCATTTGTATGCTGACAATACAACTTAGAGAATGATCATATTAAAGAGGCAGATGTTACTCATTTTCTGGTTTTAATGATGTGTTTGGACAATGCTTCTGCCAGAGTGGAGTAAATACTTGGTCACATTAATAAACAATAATAAACAATATGCCAAATAATATTTGGATGAATGTCCCAGAGAATGTCCTGGAGAAAACACACACTTTTTGTAGCCATTATCAAAAAGTGTGTGTTTTTGTAGCCATTTTTTCAGCATCTCATCAAGGCTCCAGCATAATACCAGCAAAATGTTTGACCAGCTTTCTGGTCCACATTTGTCCAGATTTCAGCTTCAACTTTTAGCACGTATATTTTCAAAGCATGAATTTTATGACTGTTACTATTTAATTGAAGATTCTTATACTTATTAATTATTCACTTTGTCAGCATCTTTTCCTCAACATCAGACCTGATTTGAATTTCACATGTTTGTAAGTTTGCAAACAGAAGATTATAGAATCTACTAATAATCTTAAGTGAGACAATCAAGTTTTTCAAGATGCTGTTTATGTTTATTTGTTATGTAAAATAAATGACTAAATCGTCTCTACAAATGATCTAAATAATTATAGGGATCATTTAACAGCTGGTCATAATTCCTGGGAGGGTTTCTGCCCTTTTTACACATATTCATAATTCATCACATTGAAACCAATCATTTGGATATCATTAATAATGATGATGCCCAGAAGATGATGGTGGATATAATAAAACCATGATGATGCTGGCAGTGGCTGCAGAGATGAAGACAAAGACAACATATGATACTTTGAATGTTTCTAGAGAAATAAGATGCTGCAACTCTGGAGATGTTGCTGTCCTTGTGTTTGAAAGATGAGTTGCATGTTGAGAAATGTAATTCTGAAGCTCTTGAGTTGGCAGCACTGGGAATCATGATGCTTTGGTTTAGCGGCCATGAGGCATCAGCCAGACCTGCTGCTGACAACAAACATGTCCATGATGACACTAGCTGTATTGTTTACAGTATCTCTAGATGAAGCTGCAGGTCAGGAGAACAGCAGGTTTGGTGAAAAGTTGCTGCTGGAAGGACGAGGTTGATGAGGCGTCAACCAGACCCATGGAGTTAGCCGGCGAGGGAGCAGAACGGGCCTGAGAGGCGACGCTGGCCGGAGTTAGGATGCTAATGAAATGATCTGCAAGGGCAGTCCGGTGTGTCGTCTTCTACCTGTTGCAGAAGAATCAATTAACTGCTTCTAAAGGCTGAGGGATCACCTGAATGATTAAGGGCGGATCCTGGGGTAATGGTGGATTAATGGCAGCTGGTTCTGACCTTTGAACCTTTACCACATTACTCTTCTTTTCTCCCTATTTCCTATGTGATTGCTGTGAAGAAAGAACTGCACAAATAAATGTTTATAATATTAAAATTTTATCTGAAACTATCAGGTCACTGAACAAAGTTTACATGCTTTTGAATAAATCAGTAGTTTTTAAATTAGAAATGTGAACTTAATCTAAGAAATACTCTTGCCTGCCAGTTTAACTTTGTAATTGCCGCAGTGTCCCAAACGAGAACTATTTCCTTTAAAACCCCCAGAGTCTCATCAACATGATTTATAAGTGAAAATGAACACCAGTACTTAATCTAAGCAAACACCTTGTTCACACATGAGTCTGGGCTACACCTAGCGCTCACCCCGCGGGCGCTTTGTAATTGCTTTTATGCTTATACGTCTGCCAATAAAAATACCCAGCAGTGAGTTTGGAGAGGCTGCAATGAAAGTCCTCTCAGAAGCTTTTGTTTCACATTAGTGTCCTGGAAATGTGCCACACCTTCCTGTGTGCATCTACTGTTGACGCTCACACTGAGGAGGGACATGGACTCTAATTTGAAAACCTGCCACCATTACTCAGACCTTCAACACTGCCTTGTCTATTTTATGGCAGTTAAAGCTATAAAAATACATTGCAGGGGGGATTAATCATTGAGATGTTGAAAGTAAATTAGCTGTCCATCATTGGGAATGAATCAGACGTTTATTACTCTGCCTGTCAACCCTCCAGATTAGATCTTGTTGTCCAGAATGTCTGCCACTTTCTCCCTATTTCAGGGCTCTTTGCCATGCTTCCAAATGTGGTGCCCAGTGCTGACCTGCTCTGCTCTGTGATTTCTGTTTATTTATTTATTTATTGCTTTTTTCGCTGCAGTCAAGATACAAATAAGATTCTGTGCTACACTGCTCATGAATTATTAAATAAAAACTACAGTTTGACTGTGTCATCATTCAACAAGTGTGCCTTGAAATCCTGGAGAAACCCAACTCTGGATGAATAACTCTGAATATTGGGTCAAAAACAGAGTCAAATGAGCTTCCAATGCAAGTTTACAATAAACTTCCATGCAGTTATTTTTTTCCATGAAGGTCTTTAGTTTTGAAACACAAATGTTTGAGATATTCACCAACCAGGTGCTAAAAATTGTTGTCATTAAGCCCAGATTCCTGTGATGAAATGTTATTTTAGGGACTTAATATTTGATGTATTTTCATCAGCTGTGAGCAGAAAATAATCAGAATTAAAGAAAGATTCAGGTTTAATTGAAACAGCTTCAATGTGCTGTAGTTGTCATGCCAGGCACACGTGCACTTTGACCTTTAGCTTCCACCTTATTTAGAAAACAGGAGACTGTCCATGGTAATGTATGTAATCTTAAAATAAATTGTATTATATATGCAAAACATGCATTAGTGAACTAATAAAGTTAGTAGAAAAAAAGGTTTCAGTATTTATTCTAAATTACTGAATGTGAGTGAAAACAAACATTTATCATTCTGTTTATGGGGCACACAGTTTGTCTGAACCTCAACAGAGAAGCAGAAATGTAATAGTTTTTGTGCTGTTGCTGTTGATCCCCAGCTGAGAGATGAGTCACGAAGAGTAATTGTGTGAGCAGAGTCCCCACAGCGTGATTACACTAACACAGGAACACATGGAAAAAGTTTTGCTCTACTTGTTCTTACTGTAGGTTTTTAGCACAGTGAGGAATGATTTAGACTGTTTCACAAACACAGAGAATGAAACAGACCCCAGAGGCCCGGCTCCCCTAAAGGGTCATGTCTCACACTGAGGGTCAAAGGTCACACAGTCCTGCACTGCAGGACACAACCAGAGGGATGTTTCACGTAACAGTTTTATCATCAGGTTACTGATGTCGACCCTAACTGACCTCAAACCGCCATCAGCTGGTTACGGTCGGCTCCGTCTCACCTGGGATGAGAGCAGATGAAATCGTTTTCAGTGCCTCAAAAAATATTCACCCCTGTACTTTGAGTCACATTACAACCTCTGACCTTCATGTCTGTTAATAAGATTTCATGTTAGACCAACATAAAACTGTTTTATATATTATATGAAAACTAAAGAAGCTTTTCACGATGTATTAAAACGTTGATGTTTTCAGATGTTCTGCTGGAACATTTTTGTTCATCAACAAACTGACTCAGAGAGGCTAGCTACAAATGCACAACGCACTTTTCAGATTTTCATTTGTAAAAATGACAAATCTGTTATCTTACTTCCAATTATTCATCATATTGTGTTTATTGGAATAAAAACTATAAAAATACTGAAGGTTGTAGATCTGATGTGAGGGATAATTTTCCCACACAGGATGGGATTCATTTGATATATTTTCTCTGAGAAATATACATTTTTCTAAACTATTGAGACAAAAGTTAAAAATCTGAAAGTATGGGGATAGTTTTAAAACGGAACAGAAGTGAATATAAAGAAATACACTTTTAGCTACACTGACTATTTGAATTTCATTAAAAATATGGGTTGTCAAATGTTTCAGAGGAGTAATAAATCATTTGAACTAATAGTTGCTTTATTGCTGCTTTGGTCAATGCACAACATCTGAATAAGGGAGGTTAAGACTGAAAGGAACCTCTGCTGCTGAATAAAAATGACATTATGTGCTGGCCTTGATTTATGGTGAAAAACCAAACATTTAATAACATTTACAACTGCTTTCCAAACCAGCAGTGCACCAAACTCTCTGATTCTCAAAGAATGAGAAAGGAAGGAGAGAGAAGGTCTCCATGTTAGCAGGGATTCAAAATGAAATCCAGCCTGATGTGCAAAAACTGTGAAAAGAATGCAGTTTCTTCAGGTTTGACATTTGCAACAAGCAGCATGACAGATCACCTTGAGGAGACACAGCGCTGCTTAAAACGCTTCGTATTTCAATACATCAGGTTTTGTCTTCATTCACATGAATATTTTCATTTGCATTAGAAAAAAAATCGGAGCTGCAAACTGGTTTTTATTTTCTGTGATATATTGGAACGTAATCCAAACAGAAGCTGCTAAAACATGTTTCACTGATGAATTTTAAAGACAGAAAATAGTCTGCAAAAATAAAAAGCACGTTTGTTGTTTTCTTTAGTTGGAAAGCTTGAAGAAATTTTCTGTTCCCTGGCACAAAATTTGCCACATAAATTCCTTGATTTAACTCTTGTTTCTGTTTTATGATGTTCTCACTGTTCCAGATTCTCCAGTCCAAATGATGCTTGATATGTTAAGCAGTGATCCTAAATTGACTGTTGTTGTTGGTGTGCTTTAGCATCATGCTCTGCGTCAGTTTTGCATTCTTTGTCTTTCAGCTGTCACTTCCTGTACACATCCTCCCTGTTTAAGTCACCAACCTGCCTGGATCGCTGAACAAACGGGAAGCTCGTGTGTCAGGCGTCTGTCTCAGTAGAGTCAATCAGTTTGTAGGAGCTGCAATCCAAACTAAAATCTTTGTTCCATGCTCTGCAGCTGCAGACTGCTTCCTCTCTGGGATGTTTTCTTCCTCCATGGTGCTTAATTGCTCAACTCCTTTAGCATTTAGGCCAACAGATGGGATAAAACTGGGAAGTATGATTTGTGACTGTAACCTTGTTGAGGATTTTCTATGGCTGCAGTTCTACCTGCTTCTTCAGTGAAGCCTGAAACCATTCAAATTTTAATGAAACTGTTTGTGGAGCTTCATTTGTCTTGCATGAAGTTTGGTTGTTCGTAACGTCTTCTACATCAAAAGCAGTTCAAGTTTTAGCCTAAAAGCAAACATAAACAATACACACACACACACACGCACACACACACACACACACACACACACACACAAGCTCAATGACATCATAATACTGTCATGAATGTAAACAAGAAAACATACAAACTCATCATTCAGCTACTGAAGGAAGAGGATACTGAATGAGAGCTGTTATCAGGTCAAAAAATTCCCCCAAAAACTGATTTTACCTTTTTCTATCTGCTTGAACTGAAGTTCACAGCAAAGCAGCAGATTTGTTAAAGCTGGAAAAGCAAAGGCAGAAACTAATGATGGCTGGGCGCCATTTGCAGCCCACTGAGTGACCTTGCTCAATAACAAAGGCTTGAAACTGGCACAGGTCAAACTACTGAAGCTATTTATTGGTTAACAGCTGCTCTCCTCTTCTACAATATTCCTGAAAAAAGTTTGGCAAATGGAGAATATGAATTCTGTAAGAATGGAAAAAAATGATGATAGTTTGGTAAAATGTACCACCAGATATGGTGAAGATAATGTTTTTGTTTTTTTTACTTAGTTTCTGTGTCTTTAAGTTATTATCTAATAGATCACTTACTGGTAGAGGACTAGTCTCTTACAGCCATTAGTTTGTAGGAAAGTGAAGAAATGTGAAGACCAGACTTCATGTTTACAAGTTTGTTTTGGAGAATTTAGACGAGAAACATTCCTGAAGCAACGATCTTTGGACAGATACGTTTGAAGCTGGATTATTTCAACTTTAAACTCCTAAAAGAAACTGACAGCTGAAAGAGAAACATTTCTGAGGTTGGTGTCAGAGGCTGCTAGAAGCTCCTCACTGAAGTTATTTCAGTCCTAACAGAGCAGTTATGGGCGTCCCAATGTTTCTCTTATTTTTCTTTATCATTTCTTGATTTAGTAAATTAAGGTAAGAAAAATGGAATAACTTTTCCCTGGAATTAAACAATTAAAGTAGATGTAGAAATGTCAGAGTTTTCTGGTAGAAAATTTAATATTTAATGGTGTTTCTTAAATGTTTTAATTGACAGTAAATTACTAAAAATATGAATGTCTAAAACTGTATCAATAAACAAAAACATGTATATCCCAGTTGAGTTTCTTATTAGTAGTAAACAAAACCCTCATATTTTGAATGAATCTGCTTTTCATATTAGATCTCCTGCTCTGCACAATCGTGACGGTGCAGAAAACTGTCACCCTGTGCACCGCGCTGTAAGCAGGTGTTTTCTACATCCACATGCACAAATCCAGGTGCACAACCTCACACCAAATCTTATGATGACACATTATCAGCCGAGGGCAAACTGCCAACCTTCTCACACTCGACTTGTCTCGGAGAAAAGCTGTGGATTTGTTGAGGTGCGCTGGGGTGGATGTCACTATCAAACAGCCACAACAGCAGAGCAGATTCATTCTGGCATCTGCAGCTCCACCAGCCTCCCGTCTCGGCGCCACAGTCGAAACCAGCTGCAGTCCAAAGCATCATCTATCATTCATCATTCTATGGAGATAAATCTTACTTTGTTCTATGTAGTTGTTCTCTTATTTTGTTTTTGTTTTCAACCTTGCAGGAGTTTTGAAGAAAATGCATACATTTGCATTCTATGATAATTTATTAAAGGTAACAGAATATTCTTACACACTGACTCTTCTTTAAAACCAAAAATAGCAAAAGAAATCTTTAAAAGGAAAAAACTGACTCATTTATAAGACTGTTGAAATGTTTCAGAGCGGTGTAAATTAGTTTTTTAAACCACCATGTTGCATTGTGAGGTCTTTCTGAAGGGTAGTGAGTTAATTTCAGTATCCAGGTATTATTCTGGAGTCTTTCTCTCAAAAATCATTTTTAAAAAGTAAATACAATTGTGTCTTTATTTTTTTTTTTAAGAAAACAAAAAGACTCACAAATATGTTTAAGCTGCATGGAGATGGATGGAAGAGAAACCAAAAACAGCCCCATATTTTAAAAAGTAAATATTTTCTCTTTTTCTATTCTGACACGTTACATGAGCCTAAGAGAGAGACGAGCAGAGGTCGTTTATAAACCTGCAGAGGTTTTTAAACGATGTGCACGTCACCTCTGCAGGTTTTTAAATGCATGTATATCAGGATCCAAGTTGTCAAAGTCACAGTGTGCTGCTGCAGTATTTGAATGAGGTACACTACTTTCACATTGAAATTTCATTTCAAACCAAATAATTATTAGTCTAATTATTTGCACAGTAGGTCAGTTTCACTTTCAGTTTCAAGCGTCTGGCATCCTGAGGTGAGGGAATCTTTCACAGACAATAGTATAGGGTAGCAAGAAATTAAGTCATGGTATTGGTGGGTCTGGAGATGCAACCAGAATTTTGTACCCTGTAATTTTAGTTAGAAGACACATTGTATCTTTCTATCAGAATGAAATAAAAGGCTTTTCTGCAGCAGGTTTTATAGATGAGGCCTGGAAAAACACTTAAGACATAAAGAAATCATGTTAGTTTTTATAAAAACTAAGATGAAAAGGCTGCCAGGTTTAGGTGTTTTTGAGATAAACTGATGATTTGTAGGAAGCAGATCCGATCTGACAGGTGATAACCTTGGAGCAGGAAGACTCCACCAACAGACAAAAACATTTAAAGAATACTTTGGAGATGGTAGAAAAACACTAATGTTGGAATAATCTGATAAAAGAATATTCTGAGCTCACAACAGGATGTTTTACATGCAAACTATCTGATAAGAGGATGATCTAAAGGTGAGCAAATTACTAAGCTGACCCCAGAAATGCATCGAAGGAGAGATAAAAACTGAGATCATAAGACAATATTCACAGAAAAACAACCTGTTTTCTCATTTCAGCAAAGCAACGGCATCATGATGAGTCATGTTACTGATGTGGAACATGTAAAGGCAACACTGATTGTTTTTCCAGATATTACTGTGGACCAGTTCATAAAAAAATGATTCATCCATTTTCTCCCAAGAGTTACAGCATCATGAAACCAGAGAGCGCTGTGCATCTTAATAAATCAGCTCCAGAATGGCAAACAAAGTCACTGTAATCAACACAATAAGAGAGCTGATGCTGACTTGATGCTCGTGTCTCCATCCCATATTTAAACCCTCCCCTCATTACAAGCTGACATTTGGATTTGATATGTTACTGAAAGCGTTAAACTGAGCAAGTGAAATAAGAAACCTTAATGAGATCAGAACACTTGAAGCTTCGCAACTCATCATCAAAATCTGCACATTAAAACAGTCGGAGCTCTTCCCTTGTAACCAAACCACTGGGATTGTGTGATGGACCAACATGACTAGTGCATCAATGTGAAGTGGGATTTGAAACATGGTTTGCAACATGTTTTACTCATTTGTAATAATGCATGGCTGTTGTATTTTTAGTTATAGTTACATCTGCGTGTCTTTTGGGTTATATTTCTACTAGCTTTGCATCTAAACTGTGACATCTATTGCAGAATAGATGAAGCTCAGTCAGAGGGGAGGGGCAGCGTTCTGTCCGGCTGCGTTCTGGTTGGTTGTCTTGTTGGACGTGAACTTTCACCCCAGTCTCAAGTCTTCTGCAGCCTCCACCAGGTTTCCTTCCAACACCACCGTCATTTATCTCCACCAGTCTTCCCAACAGCTCTGACCCTCCGGAAAAACAAGCATTTCCACATCATGCCGGTGCCACCACTGTGCTCACCATGAAAAGGTTGGGAATATTTTAGGGAATTGTAGTTGATATATTTGAATGGGAATGTGTTCTGCTTGGCAGCTGTTTTTAAAAGTGCCAAAAACAGTTTAAAGTAAAGATCTGTGTAGGGAATGAAGACTTAAAAACAGTAGACCAGTCACAAGGTGAGCAAGTGGCTTTAAAATATAAAGACGGTTTTCAAACTAAACATGTCTCCAGGAAAAATCTTGTTGAAACTGGATCCCAGTGACCTTTTCCAGTGTTCAAATGGTTTCAACAGGGTAGACATTTCAAGTGAGTCTTTTTTACCCCAGGCTTAATTACAGTGCTGCTGAATACTCTGCCAACATGTACAAAGTGTGTGATTGAGAGTCTTTGTCGCTTCCCCTGCCAGTAAATGACAATCACAGAGAAATAAAACCATGTTGCAGTTTTCAGTTTAAGACAGGAATGTTTTCATTTCTAGTGAAACTTGCACTTCTCAAGAGGCTTCATATCAGGATCCAATGTGTGACTCCATCACTGAATTAATGTATAAAAATAATAATACCAACATTCGACAGGTTAAAGCTTCACCTGTTGACATCCACTTCCTTCCTGTCTTTGTTTATGACGGAAAGTTACAAAGAAGCTAGAATGTATTTTTTGATAACGGCTTTTGAAAGTTTTCTTTACGTTTATGTTCTTGTGTCTAACAATGTCAAGACCTTTAGATTAACTTTTAACTTCGTTTTCAAAAAAATTCTCCGTTACTTCTAGTTTACTCATCTGCT